>NC_048585.1:56538419-56685919 GCF_013265735.2 Oncorhynchus mykiss | reverse complement strand
GTAATCAAGCCTACCACTGTTGTGTCGTCCGCAAACTTGATGATTGAGTTGGAGGCAGTCGTGGGTGAACAGGGAGTACAGGAGAGGGCTCAGAACGCACCCTTGTGGGGCCCCAGTGTTGAGGATCAGCGGGGAGGAGATGTTGTTGCCTACCCTCACCACCTGGGGGCGGCCCGTCAGGAAGTCCAGTACCCAGTTGCACAGGGCGGGGTCGAGACCCAGGGTCTCGAGCTTGATGACGAGCTTGGAGGGTACTATGGTGTTGAATGCCGAGCTGTAGTCGATGAACAGCATTCTCACATAGGTATTCCTCTTGTCCAGATGGGTTAGGGCAGTGTGCAGTGTGGTTGAGATTGCATCGTCTGTGGACCTATTTGGGCGGTAAGCAAATTGGAGTGGGTCTAGGGTGTCAGGTAGGGTGGAGGTGATATGGTCCTTGACTAGTCTCTCAAAGCACTTCATGATGACGGAAGTGAGTGCTACGGGGCGGTAGTCGTTTAGCTCAGTTACCTTAGCTTTCTTGGGAACAGGAACAATGGTGGCCCTCTTGAAGCATGTGGGAACAGCAGACTGGTATAGGGATTGATTGAATATGTCCGTAAACACACCGGCCAGCTGGTCTGCGCATGCTCTGAGGGCGCGGCTGGGGATGCCGTCTGGGCCTGCAGCCTTGCGAGGGTTAACACGTTTAAATGTCTTACTCACCTCGGCTGCAGTGAAGGAGAGACCGCAAGTTTTCGTTGCAGGCCGTGTCAGTGGCACTGTATTGTCCTCAAAGCGGGCAAAAAAGTTATTTAGTCTGCCTGGGAGCAGGACATCCTGGTCCGTGACTGGGCTGGATTTCTTCCTGTAGTCCGTGATTGACTGTAGACCCTGCCACATGCCTCTTGTGTCTGAGCCGTTGAATTGAGATTCTACTTTGTCTCTGTACTGACGCTTAGCTTGTTTGATAGCCTTGCGGAGGGAATAGCTGCACTGTTTGTATTCGGTCATGTTACCAGACACCTGGTGTGTGTGTGTTTGTGCGTGTGTGTGTCCATCTGTGTGTGTGTGTGTGTGTGTGTGTGTGTGTGTGTGTGTGTGTGTGTGTGTGTGTGTGTGCAAGTGTGTGTGTGCGTGCGTGTGCATGTGTGTTTGTGTGTGTCCAAAAAGTTTATCTTCCAACTAGTCATTGAATTGTCGTCTCTGCAGACATAACTTGTTGCTGTCAGTCCAAATGGAGGAACGAAGAGGCTGCCAGTTGTTTCCACATACCTCCCACCAACCAGTGGCTAAATGTCAGCACGTTGTCCATTCTATGTACTGTCCAGCGCCAGGTATGGAAGTCCAAGACCAACCTTAGTTGTGTTTTTCACTGTCAAATCAAATCAAACATTCAGTTTATCTCTAAAATGCTGTAGAAACTCTTAACCAACAGAGTATGAAAATATTAGCTAAATAATGTATAGTAAAAAAAAATAAGTAACACAAAAGAATAACAATAACAAGGTTATATACAGGGGGTACTGGTACTGAGTCAATGTGGAGGCTTTATACAGGTGGGTACTGGTACTGAGTCAATGTGGAGGCTATATACAGGGGGTACTGGTACAGAGTCAATGTGGAGGCTATATACAGGGGGTACTGGTACAGAGTCAATGTGGAGGCTACATACAGGTGGGTACTGGTACTGAGTCAATGTGGAGGCTATATACAGGGGGTACTGGTACAGAGTCAATGTGGAGGTTATATACAGGGGGTACTGGTACTGAGTCAATGTGGAGGCTACATACAGGTGGGTACTGGTACTGAGTCAATGTGGAGGCTATATACAGGGGGTACTGGTACAGAGTCAATGTGGAGGCTATATACAGGGGGTACTGGTACTGAGTCAATGTGGAGGCTATATACAGGTGGGTACCGGTACTGAGTCAATGTGGAGGCTATATACAGGTGGGTACTGGTACTGAGTCAATGTGGAGGTTATATACAGGGGGTACCAGTACAGAGTCAATGTGGAGGCTATATACAGGGGGTACAGGTACAGAGTCAATGTGGAGGCTATATACAGGTGGGTACTGGTACAGAGTCAATGTGGAGGCTATATACAGGGGGTACAGGTACAGAGTCAATGTGGAGGCTATATACAGGTGGGTACTGGTACTGAGTCAATGTGGAGGTTATATACAGGTGGGTACAGGTACAGAGTCAATGTGGAGGCTATATACAGGTGGGTACTGGTACAGAGTCAATGTGGAGGCTATATACAGGTGGGTACTGGTACAGAGTCAATGTGGAGGCTATATACAGGTGGGTACTGGTACTGAGTCAGTGTGGAGGCTATATACAGGTAGGTACAGGTACAGAGTCAATGTGGAGGCTATATACAGGGGGTACCAGTACAGAGTCAATGTGGAGGCTATATACAGGTGGGTACCGGTACAGAGTCAATGTGGAGGCTATATACAGGTGGGTACTGGTACTGAGTCAATGTGGAGGCTATATACAGGTAGGTACTGGTACAGAGTCAATGTGGAGGCTATATACAGGTGGGTACTGGTACTGAGTCAATGTGGAGGCTATATACAGGTAGGTACTGGTACAGAGTCAATGTGGAGGCTATATACAGGTGGGTACAGGTACCTAGTCAATGTGGAGGCTATATACAGGTGGGTACTGGTACTGAGTCAATGTGGAGGCTATATACAGGTGGGTACAGGTACCTAGTCAATGTGGAGGCTATATACAGGTGGGTACTGGTACTGAGTCAATGTGGAGGCTATATACAGGGGGTACAGGTACAGAGTCAATGTGGAGGTTATATACAGGTGGGTACTGGTACTGAGTCAATGTGGAGGCTATATACAGGTGGGTACAGGTACCTAGTCAATGTGGAGGCTATATACAGGTGGGTACAGGTACCTAGTCAATGTGGAGGCTATATACAGGTGGGTACAGGTACCTAGTCAATGTGGAGGCTATATACAGGTGGGTACAGGTACCTAGTCAATGTGGAGGCTATATACAGGTGGGTACAGGTACCTAGTCAATGTGGAGGCTATATACAGGTGGGTACTGGTACTGAGTCAATGTGGAGGCTATATACAGGTGGGTACAGGTACCTAGTCAATGTGGAGGCTATATACAGGTGGGTACAGGTACCTAGTCAATGTGGAGGCTATATACAGGTGGGTACAGGTACCTAGTCAATGTGGAGGCTATATACAGGTGGGTACAGGTACCTAGTCAATGTGGAGGCTATATACAGGTGGGTACCGGTACAGAGTCAATGTGGAGGCTACATACAGGTGGGTACAGGTACCTAGTCAATGTGGAGGCTATATACAGGTGGGTACAGGTACCTAGTCAATGTGGAGGCTATATACAGGTGGGTACAGGTACCTAGTCAATGTGGAGGCTATATACAGGTGGGTACCGGTACAGAGTCAATGTGGAGGCTACATACAGGTGGGTACAGGTACCTAGTCAATGTGGAGGCTATATACAGGTGGGTACAGGTACCTAGTCAATGTGGAGGCTATATACAGGTGGGTACAGGTACAGAGTCAATGTGGAGGCTATATACAGGGGGTACAGGTACAGAGTCAATGTGGAGGATATATACAGGTGGGTACTGGTACAGAGTCAATGTGGAGGCTATATACAGGTGGGTACTGGTACTGAGTCAATGTGGAGGCTATATACAGGTGGGTACTGGTACTGAGTCAATGTGGAGGTTATATACAGGTGGGTACTGGTACAGAGTCAATGTGGAGGCTATATACAGGTGGGTACTGGTACTGAGTCAATGTGGAGGCTATATACAGGTGGGTACTGGTACTGAGTCAATGTGGAGGTTATATACAGGTGGGTACTGGTACAGAGTCAATGTGGAGGCTATATACAGGGGGTACAGGTACAGAGTCAATGTGGAGGCTATATACAGGTGGGTACTGGTACAGAGTCAATGTGGAGGCTATATACAGGTGGGTACTGGTACTGAGTCAATGTGGAGGCTATATACAGGTGGGTACTGGTACAGAGTCAATGTGGAGGCTATATACAGGGGGTACAGGTACAGAGTCAATGTGGAGGCTATATACAGGTGGGTACCGGTACTGAGTCAATGTGGAGGCTATATACAGGTGGGTACTGGTACTGAGTCAATGTGGAGGCTATATACAGGTGGGTACTGGTACTGAGTCAATGTGGAGGCTATATACAGGTGGGTACTGGTACTGAGTCAATGTGGAGGCTATATACAGGTGGGTACTGGCACTGAGTTAATGTGGAGGCTATATACAGGTGGGTACTGGTACTGAGTCAATGTGGAGGCTATATACAGGTGGTACTGGTACTGAGTCAATGTGGAGGCTATATACAGGAGGTACCGGTACTGAGTCAATGTGGAGGCTATATACAGGTGGGTACCGGTACTGAGTCAATGTGGAGGCTATATACAGGGGGTACCGGTACTGAGTCAATGTGGAGACTATATACAGGTGGGTACCGGTACTGAGTCAATGTGGAGGCTATATACAGGTGGGTACCGGTACTGAGTCAATGTGGAGGCTATATACAGGGGGTACCGGTACTGAGTCAATGTGGAGGCTATATACAGGTGGGTACCGGTACTGAGTCAATGTGGAGGCTATATACAGGGGGTACTGGTACAGAGTCAATGTGGAGGCTATATACAGGTGGGTACCGGTACTGAGTCAATGTGGAGGCTATATACAGGTGGGTACCGGTACTGAGTCAATGTGGAGGCTATATACAGGTGGGTACTGGTACAGAGTCAATGTGGAGGCTATATACAGGTGGGTACTGGTACAGAGTCAATGTGGAGGCTATATACAGGGGGTACAGGTACAGAGTCAATGTGGAGGTTATATACAGGGGGTACAGGTACAGAGTCAATGTGGAGGCTATATACAGGGGGTACAGGTACAGAGTCAATGTGGAGGCTATATACAGGGGGTACAGGTACAGAGTCAATGTGGAGGTTATATACAGGGGGTACAGGTACAGAGTCAATGTGGAGGTTATATACAGGGGGTACAGGTACAGAGTCAATGTGGAGGTTATATACAGGGGGTACAGGTACAGAGTCAATGTGGAGGCTATATACAGGTGGGTACTGGTACAGAGTCAATGTGGAGGCTATATACAGGTGGGTACTGGTACAGAGTCAATGTGGAGGCTATATACAGGTGGGTACTGGTACTGAGTCAATGTGGAGGCTATATACAGGTGGGTACTGGTACAGAGTCAATGTGGAGGCTATATACAGGTGGGTACTGGTACAGAGTCAATGTGGAGGCTATATACAGGTGGGTACTGGTACTGAGTCAATGTGGAGGCTATATACAGGGGGTACCGGTACTGAGTCAATGTGTAGGCTATATACAGGTGGGTACCGGTACCGAGTCAATGTGGAGGCTATATACAGGTGGGTACTGGTACAGAGTCAATGTGGAGGCTATATACAGGGGGTACAGGTACAGAGTCAATGTGGAGGTTATATACAGGGGGTACAGGTACAGAGTCAATGTGGAGGCTATATACAGGGGGTACAGGTACAGAGTCAATGTGGAGGCTATATACAGGGGGTACAGGTACAGAGTCAATGTGGAGGTTATATACAGGGGGTACAGGTACAGAGTCAATGTGGAGGTTATATACAGGGGGTACAGGTACAGAGTCAATGTGGAGGTTATATACAGGGGGTACAGGTACAGAGTCAATGTGGAGGCTATATACAGGTGGGTACTGGTACAGAGTCAATGTGGAGGCTATATACAGGTGGGTACTGGTACAGAGTCAATGTGGAGGCTATATACAGGTGGGTACTGGTACTGAGTCAATGTGGAGGCTATATACAGGTGGGTACTGGTACAGAGTCAATGTGGAGGCTATATACAGGTGGGTACTGGTACAGAGTCAATGTGGAGGCTATATACAGGTGGGTACTGGTACTGAGTCAATGTGGAGGCTATATACAGGTGGGTACTGGTACAGAGTCAATGTGGAGGCTATATACAGGTGGGTACCGGTACTGAGTCAATGTGGAGGCTATATACAGGGGGTACTGGTACTGAGTCAATGTGGAGGCTATATACAGGTGGGTACCGGTACTGAGTCAATGTGGAGGCTATATACAGGTGGGTACCGGTACTGAGTCAATGTGGAGGCTATATACAGGGGGTACCGGTACTGAGTCAATGTGGAGACTATATACAGGTGGGTACCGGTACTGAGTCAATGTGGAGGCTATATACAGGTGGGTACCGGTACTGAGTCAATGTGGAGGCTATATACAGGGGGTACCGGTACTGAGTCAATGTGGAGGCTATATACAGGTGGGTACCGGTACTGAGTCAATGTGGAGGCTATATACAGGGGGTACTGGTACAGAGTCAATGTGGAGGCTATATACAGGTGGGTACCGGTACTGAGTCAATGTGGAGGCTATATACAGGGGGTACTGGTACAGAGTCAATGTGGTACAGGTGGGTACCGGTACTGAGTCAATGTGGAGGCTATATACAGGTGGGTACTGGTACAGAGTCAATGTGGAGGCTATATACAGGTGGGTACTGGTACAGAGTCAATGTGGAGGGTATATACAGGTGGGTACTGGTACAGAGTCAATGTGGAGGTTATATACAGGTGGGTACTGGTACAGAGTCAATGTGGAGGCTATATACAGGTGGGTACTGGTACTGAGTCAATGTGGAGGCTATATACAGGGGGTACCGGTACTGAGTCAATGTGTAGGCTATATACAGGTGGGAACCGGTACCGAGTCAATGTGGAGGCTATATACAGGTGGGTACTGGTACAGAGTCAATGTGGAGGCTATATACAGGTGGGTACTGGTACAGAGTCAATGTTGAGGCTATATACAGGTGGGTACTGGTACAGAGTCAATGTTGAGGCTATATACAGGGGTACAGGTACAGAGTCAATGTGGAGGCTATATACAGGGGGTACAGGTACAGAGTCAATGTGGAGGCTATATACAGGGGGTACAGGTACAGAGTCAATGTGGAGGCTATATACAGGGGGTACAGGTACAGAGTCAATGTGGAGGTTATATACAGGGGGTACAGGTACAGAGTCAATGTGGAGGTTATATACAGGGGGTACAGGTACAGAGTCAATGTGGAGGTTATATACAGGGGGTACAGGTACAGAGTCAATGTGGAGGCTATATACAGGTGGGTACTGGTACAGAGTCAATGTGGAGGCTATATACAGGTGGGTACTGGTACAGAGTCAATGTGGAGGCTATATACAGGTGGGTACTGGTACTGAGTCAATGTGGAGGCTATATAGAGGTGGGTACTGGTACAGAGTCAATGTGGAGGCTATATACAGGTGGGTACTGGTACAGAGTCAATGTGGAGGCTATATACAGGTGGGTACTGGTACTGAGTCAATGTGGAGGCTATATACAGGTGGGTACTGGTACAGAGTCAATGTGGAGGCTATATACAGGTGGGTACTGGTACTGAGTCAATGTGGAGGCTATATACAGGTGTGTACTGGTACAGAGTCAATGTGGAGGCTATATACAGGTGGGTACTGGTACAGAGTCAATGTGGAGGCTATATACAGGTGGGTACTGGTACTGAGTGAATGTGGAGGCTATATACAGGTGGGTACTGGTACAGAGTCAATGTGGAGGCTATATACAGGTGGGTACTGGTACTGAGTCAATGTGGAGGCTATATACAGGGGGAACCGGGACAGAGTCAATGTGGAGGCTATATACAGGGGGTACCAGTACAGAGTCAATGTGGAGGCTATATCAAGGGGGTACCGGTACAGAGTCAATGTGGAGGCTATATACAGGTGGGTACGGGTACAGAGTCAATGTGGAGGCATTATACAGGTGGGTACGGGTACAGAGTCAATGTGGAGGCTATATACAGGTGGGTACAGGTACAGAGTCAATGTGGAGGCATTATACAGGGGGTACCGGTACTGAGTCAATGTGGAGGCTATATACAGGGCGTACCGGTACAGAGTCAATGTGGAGGCTATATACAGGGGGTACCGGTACTGAGTCAATATGGAGGCTATATACAGGGGGTACCGGTACCCAGTCAATGTGGAGGCTATATACAGGTGGGTACCGGTACTGAGTCAATGTGGAGGCTATATACAGGTAGGTACCGGTACTGAGTCAATGTGGAGGTTACATACAGGGGGTACAGGTACAGAGTCAATGTGGAGGTTATATACAGGGGGTACAGGTACAGAGTCAATGTGGAGGCTATATACAGGTGGGTACCGGTACAGAGTCAATGTGGAGGCTATATACAGGTGGGTACCGGTACAGAGTCAATGTGGAGGCTATGTACAGGGGGGTACCGGTACAGAGTCAATGTGGAGGTTATATACAGGGGGTACCGGTACAGAGTCAATGTGGAGGCTATATACAGGGGGTACAGGTACAGAGTCAATGTGGAGGCTATATACAGGTGGGTACCGGTAGAGAGTCAATGTGGAGGCTATATACAGGTAGGTACCGGTACAGAGTCAATGTGGAGGCTATATACAGGTAGGTACCGGTACAGAGTCAATGTGGAGGCTATATACAGGAGGTACCGGTACAGAGTCAATGTGGAGGCTATATACAGGTTTGTACCGGTAGAGAGTCAATGTGGAGGCTATATACAGGAGGTACCGGTACAGAGTCAATGTGGAGGCTATATACAGGGGGTACCGGTACAGAGTCAATGTCGAGGCTATATACAGGGGGTACCGGTACAGAGTCAATGTGGAGGCTATATACAGGGGGTACCGTTACAGAGTCAATGTGGAGGCTATATACAGGGGGTACCGGTACAGAGTCAATGTGGAGGCTATATACAGGGGGTACCGGATGAGGGAGACAGGGATGAATACTGAGATGAAGACGGGGATGGAGGGAGACAGGGATGGAGGGAGACAGGGATGGAGGGAGACGGGGATGGAGGGAGACAGGGATGGAGGGAGACAGGGATGAATACTGAGATGAAGACGGGGATGGAGGGAGACAGGGATGGAGGGAGACAGGGATGAAGGGAGACGGGGATGGAGGGAGACAGGGATGGAGGGAGACAGGGATGGAGGGAGACGGGGATGGAGGGAGACGGGGATGGAGGGAGACAGGGATGGAGGGAGACGGGGATGGAGGGAGACAGGGATGGAGGGAGACAGGGATGGAGGGAGACAGGGATGGAGGGAGACAGGGATGGAGGGAGACAGGGATGGAGGGAGACGGGGATGGACGGAGACAGGGATGGAGGGAGACAGGGATGGAGGGAGACAGGGATGGAGGGAGACGGGGATGGAGGGAGACAGGGATGGAGGGAGACGGGGATGGAGGGAGACAGGGATGGAGGGAGACAGGGATGGAGGGAGACAGGGATGGAGGGAGACGGGGATGGAGGGAGACAGGGATGGAGGGAGACGGGGATGGAGGGAGACAGGGATGGAGGGAGACAGGGATGGAGGGAGACGGGGATGGAGGGAGACAGGGATGGAGGGAGACAGGGATGGAGGGAGACAGGGATGGAGGGAGACAGGGATGGAGGGAGACGGGGATGGAGGGAGACAGGGATGGAGGGAGACGGGGATGAGATGGGGATGGATGGAGACTTGATGGACTTTGTACATATGTGTGTGCATGTGAATGTTTCCATCTCCCTGTGCATGTCAGAGAGAAAGAAAGAGTGACATAGACTGTTCATAACATGAAGGAGGAGAAAAGCACATCTAATTCCTGAGCCATTTCAGTCCGTTATCCCTTTCAACAGTTGCGGGCAGCAGTGCTTTGAGATGTGTGTGTGGTTTAGATCTTTGACCCTACACTCTGAGACAGCCCTGGTCCTCCTATGACAGATGTCTTATGCCGACACACTAGAAATGAATTGTTTTTGGATAAACAACAAAAACGACAACTAAGTATCCGGAAAGTAGTAAAAATAGGCAAGAGGAGAATGTCTGTGGAATTGTCTGTTCTTTGGACGTCATGGTGATTCCTGGCAGTTCTTTGGTGAACAGAGGACGGATTTTGTGAGTTGAGATGAGAGATCAGAGATGGAGAGATCAGCGATAGAGAGATCAGAGATGGAGAGATCAGAGATGGAGAGATCAGATATCAGAGATGGAGAGATCAGAGATCAGAGATGGAGAGATCAGAATTGGAGAGATGGAGAGAGGTGGAGAGAGATGGAGAGATCAGAGATCAGAGATGGAGAGATCAGAATTGGAGAGATGGAGAGAGGTGGAGGGTTAGAAGAAGAAAAGGTGGGTAGTGAGGGAGAGAGATGGAGAGATCAGAGATCAGAGATGGAGAGAGACAGGATAATCCCTCATTCCATTCCTGTAAAGCTACTCAAATGAAGACAGAATTTATGAGAATGGGAGACAGTAATGAAATGTGTTACAATATAGTCCTCTATATATATATATATATATATATATATATTTATTCATACATACATGTGTGTGTGTGTGTCTCTCTCTGTGTGTCACTCTCTCTCTGTGTCTCTCTCCGTGTCTCTCTCTGTGTCTCTCTCTGTGTCTCTCTCTCTCTCTCTCTCTCTCTCTGTGTCTCTCTCCATGTCTCTCTCTGTCTCTCTCTCTCTCTCTCTCTCTCTCTCTCTCTCTCTCTCTCTCTCTCTCTCTCTCTCCCTCTCTCTCTCTCTCTCTCTCTCTCTCTCTCTCTCTCTCCCTCTCTCTCTCTCTCCGTGTCTCTCTACCTTTCTCTCTCTATGTCTCTCTCTCTCTCTCTCCGTGTCTCTCTCTCTCTCTGTGTCCCTCTCTCTCAATTTCAATTAAATTACATGTAAGGGCTTTATTGGCATGGGAAACATATGTTAACGTTGCCAAAGCAAGTGAGGTAGATAATAAACAAACGTGAAATATACATTAAAATTAACAGTAAACATTACACATACAGAAGTTTCAAAGAATAAAGACATTTCAAATGTCATATTATGTATATATACAGTGTTGTAACAATGTGCAAATAGGGAAAGTAAATAATCATAAATATGGGTTGTATTTACAATGGTGTTTGTTCTTCACTGGTTGCCCTTTTCTTGAGGCAACAGGTCACAGATCTTGCTGCTGTGATGGAACCCTGTGGTATTTCACCCAATAGATATGGGAGTTTATCAAAACTGGATTTGTTTTTGAATTGTGACTGTGACTTCCTCCCGTCTGCCCAGCACATTTCAAAGCCATCTGGCTCCTATAGATAACCATTAACTTATATATTTTTTAAAACAGTCTCTTTCACTCCTCAGATACTGCTGAGTATAACAATGTTCCAAAGTTTAACCCAACATCTAACAGAATTCTTTGTGGATCTTTGTAATCTGAGGCAAATACAGTGGGGAAAACAAGTATTTGATACACTGCCGATTTTGCAGGTTTTCCTACTTACAAAGCATGTAGAGGTCTGTAATTTATATCATAGGTACACTTCAACTGTGAGAGACGGAATCTAAAACAAAAATGCAGAAAATCACATTGTATAATTTTTAAGTAATTCATTTGGATTTTATTGCATGACATAAGTATTTGATACATGAGAAAAGCAGAACTTAATATTTGGTACAGAAACCTTTGTTTGCAATTACAGAGATCATACGTTTCCTGTAGTTCTTGACCAGGTTTGTACAAACTGCAGCAGGGATTTTGGCCCACTCCTTCATACAGACCTTCTCTAGATCCTTCACGTTTCTGGGCTGTCGCTGGGCAATACAGACTTTCAGCTCCCTCCAAAGATTTTCTATTGGGTTCAGGTCTGGAGACTGGCTAGGCCACTCCAGGACCTTGAGATGCTTCTTACGGAGGCACTCCTTAGTTGCCCTGGCTGTGTATTTGTTAAGGGAATTTTTATCAATGATGACTAATTATGTATACATTTCAATCAGGACTGACTAGTCCAAATGCTATTATGTACTGTACATATATGAATTTTCTCTCTTGCTCCCATTCCCAATTGTATATAATATAGTCAGGAGTTTAGTAACAAAGACGGTCTGTTCCTTTGTACAAATGAATGAACTACCTCCAGATGGCAGGGACGGACTATCTCCAGACTGTCTAGAATGCTGATTTACAGTTACTGACCTTGGCTTTAGGAGAGGAGGGAAGGCTCGAGAACTATAGGGCCTCTCTACCGGTGTCATGAAAGAGATAGAACATTTAGAAAACGCTGACGTCATTTTCAGTTTATAACCTGTGGAAAAATGTGTATGTAACCAGTACTCTCTCGAATTAAACGCTATTACCTGACTTTTAAGACTGGTCTCGATCTATTTCATGCATAATTAATGAATTTACAACTCATTAATGAAATAGAGAGAGTGCGAATTTGGTTTTGGCTACAAAACATTTAGGAATATAGAATTCCTCTAACAGTATTCGTTGCCCTGTCTGTGTGTTTCGGGTCGTTGTCATGCTGGAAGATTCAGCCATGACCCATCTTCAATGCTCTTACTGAGGGAAGGAGGTTGTTGGCTAAGATCTTGCGATACATGGCCCCATCTATCCTCCCTTCAATACGGTGCAGTCGTCCTGTCCCTTTTGCAGAAAAGCATCCCCAAAGAATGATGTTTCCAACTCCATGCTTCACGGTTGGGATGGTGTTCTTGGTGTTGTACTCATCCTTCTTCTTCCTCCTAACACGGCGATTGGAGTTTAGACCAAAAAAGCTCTATTTTTGTCTCATCAGACCACATGATCTTCTCCCATTCCTCCTCTGGATCTTGAGCAGAGGGACCTTGCGTGCGCTGCAGGATTTTAATCCATGACGGTGTAGTGTGTTACTAATTGTTTTCTTTGAGACTGTTGTCCCAGCTCTCTTCAGGTAATTGACCAGGTCCTGCCGTGTATTTCTGGGCTGATCCCTCACCTTCCTCATGATCATTGATGCCCCACGGGGAGAGATCTTGCATGGAGCCCCAGACGGAGGGTGATTGACCATCATCTTGAACTTCATCCATTTTCTAATAATTGGCCCAAAAGTTGTTGCCTTCTCACCAAGCTGCTTGTCTATTGTCTTATAGCCCATCCCAGCCTTGCGCAGGTCTACAATTTTATCCTTGATGTCCTTACCAGCTCTCTGGTCTTGGCCATTGTGGAGAGGTTGGAGTCCGTTTGATTGAGTGTGTGGACAGGTGTCTTTAATACAGGTAACGAGTTCAAACAGGTGCAGTTAATACAGGTAATGAGTGGAGAACAGGAGGGCTTCTTATTAACAACACTGTCATCTCAGATTTTCAAAATATGCATTACAGCCAAAGCTAGACAAGCATTTGTGTAGGTTTATCATGGCATAATGCTATGCTAGCTCTGCTGGCAGCAGGCAACATTTTCACGAAAATAAGAAAAGCAACCAAATTAAATAATTTACCTTCGGATGCTTTCACTCAGGAGACTCCCAGTTAGATAGCAAATGTTCCTTTTTTCCAAAAATATTATTTTTGTAGGCGAAATAGCTCCCGTTTGTTCATCATGCTTGGCTGAGAAATCGACCGGAAAATGCTACCATTACAACGCCAAACTTTTTTCAAAATTAACTCCATAATATCGACAGAAACATGGCAAACGTTGTTTAGGATCCATCCTCAAGGTGTTTTTAACATATATATTCGATAATATATCTGTCGAGGTAATTGGTTTCTCACAAGAAGCGATTGGAAAAATGGCTACCTCAGTATTTTACGCAAGATTTTCTGCGGGAGACACCATGTGACCACTTACTAAATATGCTCACTTACGGCTATTCTTCAATGGAAATGCGTAAAAAGACGCCACAATGCTGTAGACACCTTGGGGAATACGTGGAAAACGTAAGCTCATTCGTAGCTCATTCACAGCCATATAAGTAGAGGCGGTTTCAAAAAATGCGGTACTTCCTGGTGGGATTTTGATCTGGGTTTCGCCTGTAACATCAGTTCTGTGGCACTCACAGACAATATCTTTGCAGTTTTGGAAACGTCAGAGTGTCTTCTTTCCAGCTGTCAATTATATGCATAGTCGAGCATCTTTTCGTGACAAAATATCTTGTTTAAAACCGGAACGTTTTTCATCCAAAAATTAAAATAGCGCCCCCTAAATCCAAGAGGTTAAACTCGGACAAACAGAGATGCTTGTTCTAGGTCCCAAGAAACAAAGAGATCTTCTGTTGAATCTGACAATTAATCTTAATGGTTGTACAGTCGTCTCAAATAAAACTGCGAAGGACCTCAGCGTTACTCTGGACCCTGATCTCTCTTTTGAAGAACATATCAAGACTGTTTCATGGACAGCTTTTTTCCATCTAAGTAACATTGCAAAAATCAGAAACTTTCTGTCCAAAATGATGCAGAAAAATTAATCCATGCTTTTGTCACTTCTAGGTTAGACTACTGCAATGCTCTACTTTCCGGCTACCCGGATAAAGCTCTAAATAAACTTCAGTTAGTGCTAAAAATGGCTGCTAGAATCCTGACTAGAACCAAAAAATTTGATCATATTACTCCAGTGCTAGCCTCCCTACACTGGCTTCCTGTCAAGGCAAGGGCTGATTTCAAGGTTTTACTGCTAAACTACAAAGCATTACATGGGCTTGCTCCTACCTATCTCTCTGATTTGGTCCTGCTGTACATACCTACACGTACGCTACGGTCACAAGACGCAGGCCTCCTAATTGTCCCTAGAATTTCTAAGCAAATAGCTGGAGGCAGGGCTTTCTCCTACAGAGCTCCATTTTTATGGAATGGTCTGCCTACCCATGTGAGAGACGCAAACTTGGTTTCAACCTTTAAGTCTTTACTGAAGACTCATTTCTTCAGTGGGTCATATGATTGAGTGTAGTCTGGCCCAGGAGTGTGAAGATGAACGGAAAGGCTCTGGAGCAACGAACCGCCCTTGCTGTCTCTGCCTGGCCGGTTCCCCTCTTTCCACTGGGATTCTCTGCCTCTAACCCTATTGCAGGGGCTGAGTCACTGGCTTACTAGAGCTCTTTCATACCGTCCCTAGGAGGGGTGCGTCACTTGAGTGGGTTGAGTCACTAATGTGATCTTCCTGTCTCAGCCTCCAGTATTTATGCTGCAGTAATTTATGTGTCGGCGGGCTAGGGTCAGTTTGTTATATCTGGAGTACTTCTCCTGTCCTATCCGGTGTCCTGTGTGAATTTAAGTATGCTCTCTCTAATTCTCTCTTTCTTTCTTTCTTTCTCTCTCTCGGAGGACCATGCCTCAGGACTACCTGAAATGCTGACTCCTTGCTGTCCCCAGTCCACCTGGCCGTGCTGCTGCTCCAGTTTCAACTGTTCTGCCTGTGATTATTATTATTTGACCATGCTGGTCATTTATGAACATTTGAACATCTTGGCCATGTTCTGTTATAATCTCCACCCGGCACAGCCAGAAGAGGACTGGCCACCCCACATAGCCTGGTTACTCTCTAGGTTTCTTCCTAGGTTTTGGCCTTTCTAGGGAGTTTTTCCTAGCCACCGTGCTTCTACACCTGCATTGCTTGCTGTTTGGTGTTTTAGGCTGTACTTGTTCTGTCTGGATTGTGTGGAGTAGCTCTCTGAGCTCCACCATGTCTCTCTCCAGCTCTGTGAATGTATCCCACTCAGTGATGTGGAGCAGTGGTGGACCTGGGTGTGTTCAGTGCTGGAGGAGGGGGGGGGTGCCTATCCTCGTCTGCAGGACAGTTTGAAGAGGTGTGATCAGACTCACTCAGGATGGGGGAGTCATCACACAGAGAGAGAGAGAGAGAGAGAGAGAGAGAGAGATTTCCCTGCTTTGCTCTCTCTTTGATCACAAAATAACCCTGCTGGAACTGCATGAGGATGCCCTGCACCATTACTGTCGCAGACTTGTACATGTTGACAGAGGTTCTTTCAATTTCCTCAATGTCTAGTATTCTGAGTTTCCATCCTGGGCCAATACCCTCTCTCTTGACATAGAGGTAGTGTGCACTTATAGCACTGTGTCATGCCAGGGGATGGTGTGTGTTAATATAGCACTGTGCCATGCCAGGGGAAGGTCTGTGTTAATATAGCACTGTGCCATGCCAGGGGATGGTGTGTGTTAATATAGCACTGTGCCATGCCAGGGGAAGGTCTGTGTTAATATAGCACTGTGCCATGCCAGGGGATGGTGTGTGTTAATATAGCACTGTGCCATGCCAGGGGAAGGTCTGTGTTAATATAGCACTGTGCCATGCCAGGGGATGGTCTGTGTTAATATAGCACTGTGCCATGCCAGGGGAAGGTCTGTGTTAATATAGCACTGTGCCATGCCAGGGGATGATCTATGTTAATATAGCACTGTGCCATGCCAGGGGATGGTCTGGTTATTATAGCACTGTGTCATGCCAGGGGATGGTCTGTGTTAATATAGCACTGTGCCATGCCAGGGGATGGTCTGGTTAATATAGCACTGTGTCATGCCAGGGGATGGTCTGGTTAATATTGCACTGTGTCATGCCAGGGGATGGTCTGGTTAATATTGCACTGTGTCATGCCAGGGGATGGTCTGTGTTAATATAGCACTGTGCCATTCCAGGGGATGGTCTGTGTTAATATAGCATTGTGCCATTCCAGGGGATGGTCTGTGTTAATATAGCACTGTGCCATGCCAGGTGATGGTCTGTGTTAATATAGCACTGTGCCATTCCAGGGGATGGTCTGTGTTAATATAGCACTGTGCCATGCCAGGGGATGGTCTGTGTTAATATAGCACTGTGTCATGCCAGGGGATGGTATGTGTTAATATAGCACTGTGTCATGCCAGGGGATGGTCTGTGTTAATATAGCACTGTGCCATGCCAGGGGATGGTCTGTGTTAATATAGCACTGTGCCATGCCAGGGGATGATCTATGTTAATATAGCACTGTGCCATGCCAGAGGATAGTCTGGTTAATATAGCACTGTGTCATGCCAGGGGATGGTCTGGTTAATATAGCACTGTGCCATGCCAGGGGATGATCTATGTTAATATAGCACTGTGTCATGCCAGGGGATGGTCTGTGTTAATATAGCACTGTGTCATGCCAGGGGATGGTCTGTGTTAATATAGCACTGTGCCATGCCAGGGGATGGTCTGTGTTAATATAGCACTGTGCCATGCCAGGGGATGATCTATGTTAATATAGCACTGTGCCATGCCAGGGGATGGTCTGGTTAATATAGCACTGTGTCATGCCAGGGGATGGTCTGGTTAATATAGCACTGTGTCATGCCAGGGGATGGTCTGGTTAATATTGCACTGTGTCATGCCAGGGGATGGTCTGTGTTAATATAGCACTGTGCCATTCCAGGGGATGGTCTGTGTTAATATAGCACTGTGCCATTCCAGGGGATGGTCTGTGTTAATATAGCACCGTGTCATTCCAGGGGATGGTCTGTGTTAATATAGCACCATGTCATTCCAGGGGATGGTCTGTGTTAATATAGCACCATGTCATTCCAGGGGATGGTCTGTGTTAATATAGCACCGTGCCATGCCAGGGGATGGTCTGTGTTATTATAGCACCGTGCCATTCCAGGGGATGGTCTGTGTTATTATAGCACCGTGCCATTCCAGGGGATGGTCTGTGTTAATATAGCACCGTGTCATTCCAGGGGATGGTCTGTGTTATTATAGCACCGTGCCATTCCAGGGGATGGTCTGTGTTATTATAGCACCGTGCCATTCCAGGGGATGGTCTGTGTTATTATAGCACCGTGCCATTCCAGGGGATGGTCTGTGTTATTATAGCACCGTGCCATTCCAGGGGATGGTCTGTGTTATTATAGCACCGTGCCATTCCAGGGGATGGTCTTTGTGGAACATTAAATTGCTTACGTTCCCCTCTTAGTAACAGTCAGCAAATAGTGTTCATTCACTGCCTCATTAAGGTGTCCAATTGAGCTTTTTTTCAAACCTAAGTAATTGTAGTGTGTGCAGTACTCTATATATTTTGTACCAATTGAGAACTTTGGTCTAATTCCCCGAGATCTGGATCTTCTCTGGAAATTCATATTTTTTGTATTTTTGGGTTAACTGCCAGGGCCCCAGGTCTGGCAGTACTGCTCTAGCAGGTCCAGGGACTGCGATAAGGGCACGTGCTGTGGGTGACATCAGGCACAGGTCATCTGTCAAGATTAGGCATTTTAAATGTGAAAACTAACTAAGGCTTTTTCAGGGGCTGAGGATTTTTCTAGAGTTGTGCCAAATTCCTTGATGTAAATAATGAAGAGCGCAAGCCCGCCTCTGGTTGAAATAATTATGTTATTTTTGCAAGTGTTGATGCTGCACGTCTTGCCAGACAGTAATTATGTCATATATTTTACCCCATACACCACTTTCAATAACTTTGTTGAACAGTCCTGTATGACAAATAGAATCAAATGCTTTTTTGTAAGTCGATAAAGTAATCATTTTGGTATTATTTTGGTGGACATGTTTATCTATCAGGGTGTGTAGGGTGTAAATATGATCAGTCGTGCGATGTTTTGGTATAAATCAAATTTGGCTTTAATAACTCAAGACATTGTGCTAATTAAGGAAGTTTATAACTCTTTACATTTATAATACAACAGAAAACCTTCCCCGGGTTACTGTTCACACACATGCCTCTGTAATTGTTAGGGACAAAAGATTGGGGTTATGAGTTCTTGATTCCAAATGTCAGGTAAATAATCTAATGTACACTCTGGATCAAATTAAACATTTTTAATATAGCCATTTGACATTTTGCACTAGTGAATTTGACCACTTAATTTAGGATGCCATCAAGTCTGCTTTTTTAAATTTGAGGGCATGAAGTTTCTAATAGAGCTCCTGCTCAGTAATTGGGGAGTCCAACAGATTTTGACAGTACTTGTTCTAATCCATTCAACATCTCAACAATTTGGCATTGTGTTGTAGAGTGTTTTAAAATGGCACCATTTTGTATCGCTAATTCCTTTAGTTTACATTTTTTGGGGGGGTTGTACAATTTTGTGGACTCCTCAATTAGTGTCAGCTGCTTGCTGTTGTACTGTGATTTTTTGGTCCGTTTTAAAGTCTCACAGAAATGAAGGAGTATTTCACCACTATTTGTGTCTCTTGGCTTTTGGTTGGATAGTGTTTTATGTTTTTTTTCCTTATAATTTTACAATCTGCATCGAACCATTTGTCATCGGTGGTCTTTTGGGGTTTGTTTTTGATCAATTTCAGTTGTGCTTCTTTGCCTGATTATATTGTTGATGTTTCTCTCTCTCTCTCTCTCTCTCTCTCTCTCTCTCTCTCTCTCTCTCTCTCTCTCTCTCTCTCTCTCTCTCTCTCTCTCTCTCTCTCTCTCTCTCTCTCTCTCTCTCTCTCTCTCTCCTACTTTAAAGCCACTATAATGAAATGTGTTACCTTTCAGTCATCTTGCTCTCTTCCCTCTCTTTCCTCATAGTTACTATGAGAGGTCTGCTGTGTAGAGATGTTTTAATAAGTGCTGGGCAGGCGGCTTCAATACGGCAGTATAGTCATGCTGTGGAGGCAGATCACACAAAGGGTTCATCTACAGGTCCTGGACACAGCAGTGTGGTCTGCAAGAATGCTTTTTATTATGTCATCCAGTAATGAGCAGTGGAGGCAGGGGTTAAGCGGGCTTCCCCACAATCTGTCCTCCACGAGCAGGCAAGCGCTCATTATGGGAAGAGTACATTTCACTAAACATCGCTGGAGATTGGTATGAGGGGAGAAGAACACACACAGACACATCATCCAAGTGATACGCTTATCGTTAAAATGTATAGATAAATGGTGTACTCTGTCCCTTTCTCTCTCTCTCTCTCTCTCTCTCTCTCTCTCACACACACGTGCGCACACACACACGCACACGCACACACACACATACACACACACACACACACACACACTGTTGTTGTTCAGTAAAGCTATAGTCTGCTCTAAAGAAAGACCCAGAGATGAAATGAGCGAAACAACATGCCTGGTGGCTAGGTGTTAAAAGGTAAATCAGTTATGGAGTCTGTCTGTAGAAAAACAACCAAATGAGACTTAATGAAACGTGTTTCCTACAGTGATCGGCTACAATTGGTTAGAAGAAACACTGCACTTTATTGAGCCAATCAGGATTCCCTAGTGGTTACAATTAAATCTGTTCACAGTTAAACTAGAGGCATGAAGACAGGTTGGTATCCCTAAACCTCACTGCCACATCTGCTCACGCTAAACACTCCTTGAAGTCTTAATGGATAAGGCATCGAGGGGCATTTTAGAGGGCTTCTCCTTCTGAGAAGGGAGACGGTGATGGAGGGAGGGGTGATGGACTTACGTAAGTGTGTGTGTGTGTGTGTGTGTGTGTGTGTGTGTGTGTGTGTGTGTGTGTGTGTGTGTGTGTGTGTGTGTGTGTGTGTGTGTGTGTGTGTGTGAGCGTGCGTGCGTGCGTGTGTGTGTGTGTGTGTGTTTCTCTGTGTCCATCTCTCTTTGCTACTAAGGTTTTCTACTACTTTAACTAACTGTGGGAGGCTTTGTGCTGCAGACACACACTCTTTCCGACAGTCATCTCAGTGGACATTATGGATGTTCCCGTGAGACTGCATTGTGTGTTTGATTACATGTAGACACTGTATGTCTCTGATTAGATCTGTGCATCTGTTTTTTATTTTGTTCTATACGCGTGTGTGTGTGGGTGTACGTCTGCCTCAAATACAGATTCTGCATTTGAAAGATGTTCAGGCATAAACATCCAGTACTTTTCCCAGGTGGCTGTGGGATTACAGCAGAGGGCCCCCTTGTGTTTACTCTCTCTCTCTCTCTCTCTCTCTCTCTCTCTCTCTCTCTCTCTCTCTCTCTCTCTCTCTCTCTCTCTCTCTCTCTCTCTCTCTCTCTCTCTCTCTCTTCGTCCTTCTCTGTTCCCTTAATTATAATTGACAGGATGGCTCTTCAAAACCTCCATTCAAGCATACGTTCTCGTCTTCATATCAAATCCATTAAAATGTCTTTGAGTTAAATAAATAAATATGAAGAGGGAGAGATAGAGAGAGGGGATAGAGAGAAAAGATATGTAATGAAATAAAAACACAGTCAGATCAGAGAGCGCTCCTTTCCCTGGGGACAGATATGAAATTGAACATGATTATTAAAAGACATACAATTAAGAGCTTGCTATTTATTTTACTCTGGGCTTAAGTGAGAATCGAGACTGATTCATTTAAAAGAGGGATGAAAATGAACAAAATGCAATGCTATAGAATTCCTTTATACAACACATCATAATTCTGTGGATTTGATGTGTTCCTTGAGACGAAACGTTGGCCAAGTTCCACATCTATATCTAATCTCATTCAAGGCAAGGAGAGAATGAGATCTGAACCCAGACTCTCTGATGATTGAGATCCAAACTTGAAGGTTGAGTTAGATGTTCTCCTGCTACTAGCCTGAGAGCCCCCTGTAAAGCCATCCGACCATCCGACTACAGTTAATGCTGCACTGATAGCTCTCTCATTAGTCTATAGCAAAGGGCAAAGATTAGATTACTTGAAGGCTATGTCCCTGTGTTCACCTTAAATACTGTAGCAGCTGAACCCCCCCCCCCCCCCCTCTCAAAAAAAAGTATATATATATGGTTGAAAATGGCTGATGTTACATCGAGATTAGTCAGAGACATTGATTCTAGTGTACACATTTACTACAAAGCCTAAATAGCATGTCCTGATACAAAATGTAATATCTTCCAAAACAGAGATTTATGAGATTTATGGAAACTGTTCCTAGATCCATTGGACATTTTAGGTTTGGGTTTTAATTTCTGCGAAGACGGAGAATTGTCATAAATGGAGAAAACAGCTGCTCTGATCGCACTCTATCCAGTCTTACAACAAAATCTCCAGACAGCGAGATAGACCTGCCCACATTACGGAGAGCCTCAGACAATATCACCAATGTTACGTTGAAAGGACGCTTGTCAACAGGCCACTCATTGACGTGTTTGATAGTGATCGCTGGAGTCTGCGAAATGAGACATGAGATGAATTCACATCCCAACTGTAATTTGTCAATATTCCAAAATTCGAAACCCAAATCTAGAGCATCTTGTGTTCCGCCAGCGATGTGTTTTATAACATGATTCGTTAGAGGCAGAACTAGCGAGGGATTTTGGGCACTGATACACAGTGTGTAGCTTCTGCTTTATTTACGATAGTTTGACAGCTGAAGTTGTGGACAGAAATCAGTCTCGAGCACAGCAGCTGACTCCATGCTGTCTGTAGTCCACTACCAGTTTTCATGCACATTTCTTAATTAACTTGAGAAATACTGCATCAAACACCTTAGTTTGCAGTAAAATTGTACGACTAAAAGCAAAAATGTTGACATTTATAACAGATTTTTGTATTTATCTTAGACTATTTTGAGGCCGAAATGTTGCTACAGTGACTAAATATGGACAAACAACAAGAACTACCAGGGTACGATATAGCAAACAAAATACATCCAAATCGGTGTTTTCATCCCTTTAAATTACATGAGCACTGTGTCATGGTTAAACTGGGGGTGTTCAGCCCTTTAAATCACATTAGCACTGTGTAATGGTTAAACTGGGGGTGTTCAGCCCTTTAAATGACATGAGCACTGTGTCATGGTTAAACTGGGGGGTGTTCAGCCCTTTAAATCACATGAACACTGTGTCATGGTTAAACTGGGGGTGTTCAGCCCTTTAAATTACATGAGCACTGTGTCATGGTTAAACTGGGGGGTGTTCAGCTCTTTAAATGACATGAGCACTGTGTCATGGTTAAACTGGGGGGTGTTCAGCCCTTTAAATGACATGAGCACTGTGTCATGGTTAAACTGGGGGGTGTTCAGCCCTTTAAATCACATGAACACTGTGTCATGGTTAAACTGGGGGTGTTCAGCCCTTTAAATCACATGAACACTGTGTCATGGTTAAACTGGGGGTGTTCAGCCCTTTAAATTACATGAGCACTGTGTAATGGTTAAACTGGGGGTGTTCAGCCCTTTAAATTACATGAGCACTGTGTCATGGTTAAACTGGGGGGTGTTCAGCCCTTTAAATTACATGAGCACTGTGTCATGGTTAAACTGGGGGGTGTTCAGCCCTTTAAATTACATGAGCACTGTGTCATGGTTAAACTGGGGGTGTTCAGCCCTTTAAATCACATGAACACTGTGTCATGGTTAAACTGGGGGTGTTCAGCCCTTTAAATCACATGAACACTGTGTCATGGTTAAACTGGGGGTGTTCAGCCCTTTAAATTACATGAGCACTGTGTCATGGTTAAACTGGGGGGTGTTCAGCCCTTTAAATGACATGAGCACTGTGTCATGGTTAAACTGGGGGTGTTCAGCCCTTTAAATCACATGAACACTGTGTCATGGTTAAACTGGGGGTGTTCAGCCCTTTAAATCACATGAACACTGTGTCATGGTTAAACGGGGGGTGTTCAGCCCTTTATATCACATGAGGACTGTGTCATGGTTAAACTGGGGGGGTTCAGCCCTTTAAATCACATGAGGACTGTGTCATGGTTAAACTGGGGGTGTTCAGCCCTTTAAATCACATGAACACTGTGTCATGGTTAAACTGGGGGTGTTCAGCCCTTTAAATTACATGAGCACTGTGTCATGGTTAAACTGGGGGGTGTTCAGCCCTTTAAATCACATTAGCACTGTGTCATGGTTAAACTGGGGGGTGTTCAGCCCTTTAAATTACATGAGCACTGTGTCATGGTTAAACTGGGGGGTGTTCATCCCTTTAAATCACATGAACACTGTGTCATGGTTAAACTGGGGGGTGTTCAGCCCTTTAAATTACATGAGCACTGTGTCATGGTTAAACTGGGGGTGTTCAGCCCTTTAAATCACATGAACACTGTGTCATGGTTAAACTGGGGGTGTTCAGCCCTTTAAATGACATGAACACTGTGTCATGGTTAAACTGGGGGGTGTTCAGCCCTTTATATCACATGAGCACTGTGTCATGGTTAAACGGGGGGTGTTCAGCCCTTTAAATCACATGAACACTGTGTCATGGTTAAACTGGGGGTGTTCAGCCCTTTAATAACATGAGGACTGTGTCATGGTTAAACTGGGGGTGTTCAGCCCTTTAAATGACATGAGCACTGTGTCATGGTTAAACTGGGGGTGTTCAGCCCTTTCAATCACATGAGGACTGTGTCATGGTTAAACTGGTGGTGTTCAGCCCTTTAAATTACATGAGCACTGTGTCATGGTTAAACTGGTGGTGTTCAGCCCTTTAAATTAAATGAGCACTGTGTCATGGTTAAACTGGGGGTGTTCAGCCCTTTAAATCACATGAACACTGTGTCATGGTTAAACTGGGGGTGTTCAGCCCTTTAAATCACATGAGGACTGTGTCATGGTTAAACTGGGGGTGTTCAGCCCTTTATATCACATGAACACTGTGTCATGGTTAAACTGGGGGGTGTTCAGCCCTTTAAATCACATGAGGACTGTGTCATGGTTAAACTGGGGGTGTTCATCCCTTTATATCACATGAACACTGTGTCATGGTTAAACTGGGGGTGTTCAGCCCTTTAAATGACATGAACACTGTGTCATGGTTAAACTGGGGGTGTTCAGCCCTTTAAATGACATGAGCACTGTGTCATGGTTAAACTGGGTGTGTTCAGCCCTTTATATCACATGAGCACTGTGTCATGGTTAAACTGGGGGTGTTCAGCCCTTTAAATGACATGAGCACTGTGTCATGGTTAAACTGGGGGTGTTCAGCCCTTTAAATCACATGAACACTGTGTCATGGTTAAACTGGGGGTTGTTCATCCCTTTAAATCACATGGGCACTGTGTCATGGTTAAACTGGGGGTGTTCAGCCCTTTAAATCACATGGGCACTGTGTCATGGTTAAACTGGGGGTGTTCAGCCCTTTAAATGACATGAGCACTGTGTCATGGTTAAATCGTTGTTAGCTGATGCAACATGCACTGCTTTTATCTGTATTTGATTAGCAGAAAAAACTCAGCCTTGTCCTCTAGGGCGGCAGAAAGCCTAGCGGGTAAAGAGCATTGGGAAAGTAACCCGGAAGTTGCAACCCGAGCCGGCGAGATGGAAAAATCCTCCTTCTCCCCCTTGAGCAATGCAGTTAACCCCCAACAACAACTACTCCCCAGGCACCGATGACGTTGATTAAAGCAGCCCCCCCCCCCCTGCACCTCTCTCATTCAGAGGGTTTGGGTTCAATGTGAAAGACACATTTCAATTGAATTGATTCAGTTCTGCAGCTGACTAGATATCCACTTACCCTAGTTAAACAGTCTTGTTGCACTTTAATTGAACCCCCAGTATTTTAAGGGGGATGTATGTGGGAGGGTGAGAGAGAGGACAGGCTTCCATCCAGACACCCAGCAGATGGCAAGCCCCTTGGTGCAGGGTGACGGAGGTTGAGGAACAGGAGGTCCTGGAGACTCTGGCATGGCACCACCATCACAGACCCTGGGTTTGTCTGGTAGAGTGACAAACCTAACACTGACCCCATCCATCCATCGTTCAACCCACAGGAGGATAAGAGTGAGTCAGAGGAGAAGTTTACCGAAGATGAAGGATGACGATGACAAAAACGATGATGATGATTCCAATTCTGAAAGATGAAGGAGATCAATAATCTTTCAAAAGACCTGACAATGTAACATGGTTGTCAGTTTTCTAGAGAGCACAGTAACTATTGGTCTGGCGGAGAGACAGTGGATCCCCAAAGGGTGACAGCAGACGCTCAGACCAGGTGGAGCTGTGACAGTGGTGGCAGACTTCCAAACTAACACAAGGTGAGCGAACAGCGGAAATGACCATCATGTACTGTATTACTGACAAATGTAGTATTTTGGGGGACAATTACGAATGTCAAAGGAAACTGTGTGGTAAAGGGCCTCTCCCACAATATATATTTTCCCCCAAATGATAAAAATCCATACTTGAACAGGGGAGGATGCGTGAGGACACAATTATCCACACGCGTATACCACGGTCAATAAAATGACACGTCGATGTGATTTCACATCTTATCTCCTCCATTCCCTCTCTCTAGCCAATCAAATGGCTCTGTTTTTCCAATTCAGCGGTTCATTTGGGCAACACGGCATACAGGGGAAATATAGTATTATCTTCGGCCAGGTTCTCAACCCAATAAACACGCCGTCACACTCCTCCTCTTGAAGATGGGATTCCCAATCGAGCGGCAGCGGAAATTGGCTTAGCATGGTGAGTCAAAGGCGGTGACAAATAGAGGATAATGGAGGTGTAATTGACAAATTTAGAGGCGGGCGGCAATGCAAGGAATGAAAGGCCTGTGCTTGGTGATGATCACGCCCCAGTACAAGTAACCACTAACCATCTAAACATCCCCAACCAAAGACGATAACTAATCCTTTTATACACCGATGGATTGGCTGCATACCAACACCAGTAACATGCAATATCAGGGATGGAAAAGGAATACAAATGGTTAACTAATTGATTTGTCTTACACTATATACACATTGTTGGTCAAATTCCCATTCAACGAATAAAAAGACTACAGTTTGGTTTGTAACAGGTGCACCCGTCGCCATGCCCCCCCCCCCCCCCCCCCCCCCCCAAGGTGAAACCTTGTTAATTGGACATGTGGGATGTGGGAAGGGGGCTGACTGATATTTGCTCTGGCAAGGCCACTCTGTCAGTCCCTGAACAGGCCAACGTGAAGGCCGCTGCCATCTGTCCCTGTTTGCCTGCACTCTACGCAACACATTGCTACGGAATGATAATGTGCAAATCATTATCACCCTTAGGCTAGACTGTAAGACTGTTTTCTGTGCTTTATGTTTCCGTTGTTTCGATAGCACTAGAGAAAACAGTTAGGTAACATTATTGAATTAGAATTAATTGATTGATTGGTTTTATTCTGAATAAATATTGACATGGTATTCCTCTGCGTAATGTTTTAAGTGAGTGTAACCTGTGTTTAGATGAGCTCATTTTTTAAATATCTGTTTTGCTGGCGTTTGTTTTTTCTCCGCGGCCACAGCTTATATCTGCCATGCTTAGGACTGAGTTATTGGGTTCAACAGACTGCCATATGGGCGGAAAATGGGGGTTTTCGTCAGCAGCAAGAATCTTTTCCAGTTTAGTGGCGCTTTGCTTTCTTAATCATGAGCACCATTATCATTACGATTGATGCAGCACTTTGTTTTGGTCGTTACACCCTGGCTTTGCATGATTAAAAATAAAATATATGCCACGGCGCAGACTGGAGCGTCTGTTCCCGCTTCCCGACCAGAACAACTCGCATTGTAATTGCCCACCATTAAACCCCTCAAAGAAATTTCTCAAATATTATTATGCCATCACAGCAACGACAAACTGTAGCCGCCAAGCAGTTGTGTAACTATGAATAATTGAGATATTTCAGAAGCGCAATCAATCATTATTAAGGAAAGGAGTTCTGACATATTTATGGCCTATATGGTAGCTATAGAGTTTTTCTTGATCAGCTCACATAGGCAGACAAAAAAAAAAAACTCCCACCAAACCAAACCAGTTCAGATAATGTTATTTGTTTCAAAATAACAGCATGTGAATGTATGCCCAGTGATACGTGTCAGTCTAATCCATTATCGAAGAGTTTATAGTGACGGGCTGATGTCGCTGGGGGAGATTGGGGGCCGCTATCTCACCAGGAACAGCTGTGGACCCGACGGGCCGCTAGAGCGCTGTTCCACCGCCACACTTCACCTACTCCACTCTGTTACACCAACCACCAACAAAAACTTTATTTGTTGGGTATTTTCAACAGCGTTGAAACTCCCACTTCCCTCCATCTGCCCTTTCCTTTCCAATTCATCTGACGAGGTGCTTTGTGGTGGGCCGGGAGGGGATGCTTCAAGCCTCATAAAGTCCCACGCCAAGCGTAAATTACAATATCAAACTCAAACAGGCCACTCTCAGATGAAGGAAATAAACAGTAAAAAAATTGGACTGCCAAAATGGAGGCTCATCCGGTTGGCAGAATGTCTCTACCTCCCAAAACGCATCTCCCAGCAATCAATCTAGTGGAAATCTACAGTTTATTCCCCCTTCATACAGAAATCAGCTCTGACTGAGGCAAAGGAATTGTCCTCCTGCACAGTTGATGTCCCCTGCATGGGTGAGGGTTTCACATTTAATGACAATCATAAAATGCGCATAGATGAACTCACAAGCCTTCACTAATGAGATGTCATCCAGTCAGTGCCCTATCCCCGGCCATTTAGAAAGCGACAGTGGAAATGATCCAAGTCATAACCAAACCTCTGCATTCGTAGCGGTTCTCATTCTTCAACTAAATGACTCAAATAAAATAAATAAAAAATGGTTTCTTCCAGGACACAAAACTCACCATCGATCTGGGTTCATCATTCCCAAGGCGCTCGTCCTTGGCCTTCCTTTTCTTTAGCAATCAACACCTTTGGTACTCATCCATATATCTATGGATTAGACACTTGGCAAGACATGAGAGTACGTAAACGAACTCTGACAGAAGGAATTTGATATTATAAAGGCCCAAATAAACAGTATTAACTTGGTCAGGTGCTTTCCAGCATGCATAAAGAGTTGAACAACAGTATCTTCCTAGAGGCAAGGTGAAGACTGAGCAGAAGACAGACATGTGAAGGGAATAAGGAGAACAGAGGAATAATATCCCGGGCAAACGGGGCTAAGAGCTCTAGCCCAAACACATAGAATCACTTCTGCATCATATTGTGTCTACATACTGCAGTGGGAGATCCTTCTGCATACAAATGTAAAATTACATTTCCACTAGAACGCAGCAGCCAGCAGCCGACATTATATGTTCTCCCAGGGTGCTTACAAGTTCCTACGAATGCCCTTTGGATTCCAATATTTCTCTAATATTTCCGTCATAACCATATGTTCCCAGAGTTTATGAACTACCTGAGGAAGGCAGCCTGCCCCTCTGCTCCACCCGCCAAGACTGGGCTCCCGTGAAGGTTGCTCCATACGTTAAATTACAACTCAGCCCACAATAAATATTGGGTGCCCTTTCCCATTCTCAACGCAAAGTTGATATTTTACCCGCGAATCTGAACCACACAGACACCAATCAATATGAATTTACCATGTAACAGTTGTGTTTTTTTTGTGTCTGATTCAAGGTAGAGGTTGGACGGCCGGTGTGATTGGGTTGGAGGGCTGGGGTGATTGGGTTGGACGGCCGGGGTGATTGGGCTGGATGGCCGGGACGATTGGGATGGACCAACAGGACGATTGGGTTGGACGGTGGGGGCGATTGGGTTTGAAGGCCGGGGTGATTGGGTTGGACGGCCGGGGGCGATTGGGTTGGACGGCCGGGGCGATTGGGTTGGACATCCGGGGGCGATTGGGTTGGAAGGCCGGGGCGATTGGGTTGGACGGTGGGGGGCGATTGGGTTGGATGGCCGGGGCGATTGGGTTGGAAGGCTGGGGCGATTTGGTTGGATGGCCGGGGCGATTTGGTTGGATGGCCGGGGCGATTGGGTTGGAAGGCCGGGGCGACTCGGTTGGAAGGCCGGGGGCGATTGGGTTGGACGGCCGGGGGCGATTGGGTTGGACAGCGGGGGCAATTGGGTTGGAAGGCCGGGGCGATTCGGTTGGACGGCCGGGGCGATTGGGTTGGAAGGCCGGGGCGATTGGGTTGGAACGCCGGGGGGCGATTAGGTTGGAAGGCCGGGGGCGATTGGGTTGGAAGGCCGGGGCGATTGTGTTGGATGGCCGTGGCGATTGGGTTGAAAGGCCGGGGGTGATTGGGTTGGAAGGCCGGGGCGACTCGGTTGGAAGGCCGGGGGCGATTGGGTTGGACGGCCGGGGGCGATTGGGTTGGACAGCGGGGGCGATTGATCTGGAGGGAAATATCAAAAGAACAACCTGCAGACAGCCACTCAGCAGGGTTTAGAAGGTGGATGCATTTCCTTTTGATCTGTGGGGTTGTGAGCTGAGAGGAAGGTGTTTGGACTCCAGGGTGGGAGACAGATCCTGTTGGTAGGGTACAGAGGGTAGTGGGTAGGGTACAGAGGGTAGTGGGTAGGGTACAGAGGGTAGTGCGTAGGGTACATAGGGTAGTAGGTAGGGTACAGAGAGTAGTAGGTAGGTTACAGAGGGTAGTGGGTAGGGTACAGAGGGTAGTGGGTAGGGTACAGAGGGTTGTGGGTACGTTACAGAGGGTAGTGGGTAGGGTACAGAGGGTAGTGCCATCCAGGATGTCTGTACCAGGCGGTGTCAGAGGAAGGCCCTGAAAATTGACAAAGACTCCAACAACACAAGTCATGGACTGTTCTCTCTGCTACCGCATGACAAGAAGTACGGGAGTGCCAAGACTGGGACCAAAAGGCTCATGAACAGCTTCTACCACTAAGCCATTATACTGATGAACAGTTAATCAAATGGCTACCCATGTTTTTTTGCACTGACTCTTGTGCACCGGACTCTACACACACACACTCACACATTCTATACTGACACTCCAACACACACACACACACACACACACACACACACACACACACACACACACACACACACACACACACACACACACACGCTAAAACACAACACACTTACACACACACATGCATATTAACGGCAACAACACACACAGAACCACACACACACAGATACACATACATGCACACAGGAAGGTGGATGTGGGTCCTACTTCCTCAACCCCAGGATGTGGGTCCTCCTGCCTCAACCCCAGGATGTGGGTCCTACTTCCTCAACCCCAAGACATGGGTCCTCCTTCATCTACCCCAGGACGTGGGTCCTCCTGCCTCAACCCCAGGATGTGGGTCCTCCTTCCTCAACCCGAGGATGTGGGTCCTCCTGCCTCAACCCCAGGATGTGGGTCCTACTTCCTCAACCCCAAGACATGGGTCCTCCTGCCTCAACCCCAGGACGTGGGTCCTCCTGCCTCAACCCCAGGACGTGGGTCCTCCTGCCTCAACCCCAGGACGTGGGTCCTCCTGCCTCAACCCCAGGATGTGGGTCCTCCTTCCTCAACCCCAGGATGTGGGTCCTACTTCCTCAATCCCAAGACATTGGTCCTCCTGCCTCAACCCCAGGACGTGGTTGCTCAAATTACACCATGATTCCCTAGTTCATCCCGCACTGAATTTCTCGGTTTTCAAATAAAAAAACTGCAGATGCCCTGCTTCATTACTATGTGCAGAAATATCACAAAATAGATAATAATGATAATATGATGTTATTGCCAGTGTAGTGAAATGCTAAAAGTAAAAGAATGGAATTAAGAAACATATCAATATTAGAACGAGCAATGTCGGAATGGCATTAACTAAAATACAGTAGAATAGAATACAGTATATAAATATGGGATGAGTAAAGCAGTATGTAAACATTATTTAAACATTATTAAAGTGACAAATGTTCCACTATTAAAGGGGCCAGTGATTCCAAGTTTACAATGCCTTGCGAAAGTATTCACCCCCTTGGCATGTTTCCTATTTTGTTGCATTACAACCTGAAATTTAAATATATTTTTAATTGGATTTCATGTAATGGACATACACAAAATAGTTAAAATTGGTGAAGCAAATAAAATAAAAAAACTTGTTTCAAATAATTCTCTAAAATAAAATACTGAAAATTGGTGCATGCATATGCATGCCCCTTTGCTATGAATCCCCTAAATACGATCTGGTGCAACCAATTACCTTCAGAAGTCACATAATTAGTTAAATGAAGTCCACCTGTGTGCATTCTAAGTGTCACATGATCTGTCACATGATCTCAGTATATATGCACTTGTTCTGAAAGGCCCCAGAGTCTGCAACACCACTAAGGAAGGGGCACCACAAAGCAAGCGGCACCATGAAGACCAAGGTGCTCTCCAAACAGGTCAAGGACAAAGTTGTGGAGAAGTACAGAACATGGTTAAGTTATAAAAAAATATCAGAAACTTTGAACATCCCACAGAGCACCATTAAATCCATCATGACATTTTTATTTTAAGAATATGGCACCACAACAAACCTGCCAAGAGAGGGCGGTCAACCGAAACTCAAAGACCAGGCAAGGACGGCATTAATTAGAGAGGCAACAAAGAGACCAAAGATAACCCTGAAGGAGCTGAAAAGCTCCACAGTGGAGATTGGAGTATCTGTCCATAGGACCACTTTAAGCCGTACACTCCACAGAGCTGTGCTTTACGGAAGAGTGGCCAGAAAAAAGCCATTGCTTAAAGAACAAAATAAGAAAACACGTTTGGTGTTTGCCAAGAGGCATTTGGGAGACTCCCAAAACATATGGAAGAAGGTACTCTGTTCAGATGAGAATAAAATTGAGCTTTTTGGCCATTAAGGAAAACGCTATGTCTGGCACAAAGCCAACACCTCTCATCATCCCGAGAATCCCATCCCCACAGTTTTAAGCATGGAGGTGAAAGCATCATGCTGTGGGGATGGTTTTCATTGGCAGGGACTGGGAAACTGGTCAGAATTGAAGGAATGATGGATGGCGCTAAATACAGGGAACTTCTTGAGGGAAACCTGTTTCATTCTTACAGAGATTTGAGACTGTGACGGAGGTTCACCTTCCAGCAGGACAATTACCCTAAGTGTACTGCTAAAGCAACACTCGAGTGGTTTAAAGGGAAACATTTAAATGTCTTAAAATGTCCTAGTCAAAGCCCAGACCTCAATCCAATTGAGAATCTGTGGTATGACTTAAAGATTGCTGTACTCCAGCAAAACCCACCCAACTTGAAGGAGCTGGAACAGTTTTGCCTTGAAGAATGGGAAAAATCCCAGTGGCTAGATGTGCCAAGCTTATAGAGACATACCCCAAGAGACTTGCAGCTGTATTTTCTGCAAAAGGTGGCTTTACAAAGTATTGACTTTGGTTTGGGTGAATAGTTATGCTATTCACCACCCTGTTTGTTTCACGATAAAAATTATTTGGCATCTTCAAAGTGGTAGGTATGTTGTGTTAATCAAAGGATACAAACCCCTCGATTTTAATTTCAGGTTGTAAGGCAACAAAATAGGAAAAATGCCAAGGTGGGTGAATACTTTCACAAGCCACTGTAATATTGTTGTAGTTTGCTTTGCATGGCCCGGTGCCCCGGGTGGGGGAAGGTTTCCCTTAAGGACCAATGGAATGGTCGAAAAGGATTTACAATAATCCTTTAAAAAGACTACAAAAGTATGACATATTTAGGATGCTTAATAAGTGTCAACAAATAAACAAATGTATAAACATAACGTTATCCCATTATCCATCGATATGAAAGCGGATCTAATGAGATTAAACAATCTTCCCATCAATCTAACAGGTAGAATCAACGTCTTTAGGATGGCATCATGGCTGCCAACGTTTTTGTATTTATTTTATGTTATGCCAATTACCCCACGGAAGACATTCTTTCAAAAACTATACTCAGTCATAACAAACTTTATATGGGCAAGTAAACTCATAGAATAAAAAGGAACGTTTTTCCTTAAAGTTTGAGGGAGGTTTTAACTTTCCAGATGTGGAATTGTCTCAACTCGCTACACAAGGCTTTTACTTGTGACATATAATTGATTGCACTAAAGAGGAACTATGGGTACATATTTAAGATGCACATGCTCATCCCCTGAATCTTTTCACGTGTCTGTTTTCAAAGGATAAAGCTAAGAACGTGAACAACTTCGTAGTTAGGAACACTATGACAATATGGAAGAAAGTGAAACGTATTCTACTAGATCCAATATCACTTCCTGAAAACACAACTTTGTGGAACAATCCTTGGATGGATTTTTAAGAATTTAATTTTGGACTAACCACTATAGTTTCAAAAACATGCAACTTAAAAGTTACATATTACAACATTTCGATTTAAAATCTTTTGGATAGCAGAGCAACCTTGAGGGAATCTTATTTGAGTCAGATAGGGATGTTCATATGAAAGGTAAGATATACAAAATCTTGCATATTCAACTGACAAAATCCTACTGACAATATCTTTAAGAGACTTATTAAAAATAACTGATGTTGGCACAAGATGGTGGGAAAGTTGGAGCGTAACTAACTAAATTGCAGTTAACGAACATTTACGCTAAATCCACTATAAGCTAATGTATGGTGCTTATTCTACAAGAGACACAATTGACAAATTCAACAGCACAATGGCAGAGTAATGAGAAATGTTGTTGCTGTTGTTGTTGCTGTTGTTGTTGCTGCTGTTGTTGTTGTTGCTGTTGTTGCTGTTGTTGTGGTTGATGCTGTTGTTGTTGTTGCTGTTGTTGCTGTTGTTACTGTTGTTGTTGTTGCTGTTGTTGCTGTTGCTGTTGTTGTTGCTGATGTTGCTGTTGCTGATGTTGCTGTTGCTGATGTTGTTGTTGCTGATGTTGTTGTTGCTGTTGCTGTTGTTGCTGTTGTTGTTGCTGTTGTTGTTTTTGCTGTTGTTGTTTTTGCTGTTGCTGTTGTTGCTGTTGCTATTGCTGTTGTTGCTGTTGTTGTTTTTTGCTGTTGCTGTTGTTGCTGTTGCTGTTGTTGCTGTTGTTGTTTTTGCTGTTGCTATTGCTGTTGTTGCTGTTGTTGTTTTTTGCTGTTGCTGTTGTTGCTGTTGCTGTTGTTGCTGTTGTTGTTTTTGCTGTTGCTGTTGTTGCTGTTGCTGTTGTTGTTTTTTGCTGTTGCTGTTGTTGCTGTTGCTGTTGTTGCTGTTGTTGTTTTTGCTGTTGCTATTGCTGTTGTTGCTGTTGTTGTTTTTTGCTGTTGCTGATGTTGTTGTTGCTGATGTTGTTGTTGCTGTTGCTGTTGTTGCTGTTGTTGTTGTTGTTGTTGTTTTTGCTGTTGTTGTTTTTGCTGTTGCTGTTGTTGCTGTTGCTATTGCTGTTGTTGCTGTTGTTGTTTTTTGCTGTTGCTGTTGTTGCTGTTGCTGTTGTTGCTGTTGTTGTTTTTGCTGTTGCTATTGCTGTTGTTGCTGTTGTTTTTTGCTGTTGCTGTTGTTGCTGTTGCTGTTGTTGCTGTTGTTGTTTTTGCTGTTGCTGTTGTTGCTGTTGCTGTTGTTGTTTTTTGCTGTTGCTGTTGTTGCTGTTGCTGTTGTTGCTGTTGTTGTTTTTGCTGATGCTGTTGTTGTTTTTGCTGTTGCTGTTGTTGTTTTTACTGTTGTTGTTGTTGCTGTTGCTATTGTTGTTTTTGCTGTTGTTGTTTTTGCTGTTGTTGTTGCTGTAGCAGTTGCTTTTGTTGTTCCTGTTGTTGCCCAATCACTGCTCATACTACAAGATGCACAACCCAAATTTCGTACAGGACATCCGACAGGGGACTGGGGAATGGAACAGCCATCATCTTTACATCCTTGACTCGACATATGACCTCAATTACCTCGTACCCCTGCACATTGACTCAGTACTGGTACTCCTTGTTTAGTCTCATTACTACCTCATACCCCTGCACATTGACTCAGTACTGGTACTCCTTGTTTAAAGTCTCATCACTACCTCGTACCCCTGCACATTGACTCAGTACTGGTACTCCTTCTATATAGTCTCACTACTACCTCGTACCCATGCACATTGACTCAGTACTGGTACTCCATGTATATAGTCTCATTACTATCTCGTACCCCTGCACATTGACATAGTACTGGTACTCCATGTATATAGTCTCATTACTGCCTCGTACCCCTGCACATTGACTCAGTACTGGTACTCCTTGTTTAGTCTCATTACTACCTTGTACCCCTGAACATTGACTCAGTACTGGTACTCCATGTATATAGTCTCATTACTACCTCGTACCCCTGCACATTGACTCAGTACTGGTACTCCTTGTATATAGTCTCATTACTACCTCGTACCCCTGCACATTGACTCAGTACTGGTACTCCATGTATATAGTCTCATTACTGCCTCGTACCCCTGCACATTGACTCAGTACTGGTACTCCATGTAAATAGTCTCATTACTACCTCGTACCCCTGCACATTGACTCAGTACTGGTACTCCTTGTATATAGTCTCATTACTACCTCGTACCCCTGCACATTGACTCAGTACTGGTACTCCATGTATATAGTCTCATTACTACCTCGTACCCCTGCACATTGACTCAGTACTGGTACTCCATGTATATAGTATCATTGCTACCTCGTACCCCTGCACATTGACTCAGTACTGGTACTCCATGTATATAGTCTCATTACTACCTCGTACCCCTGCACATTGACTCAGTACTGGTACTCCATGTATATAGTCTCATTACTACCTCGTACCCCTGCACATTGACTCAGTACTGGAACTCCATGTATATAGTCTCATTACTACCTCGTACCCCTGCACATTGACTCAGTACTGGTACTCCTTGTTTAGTCTCATTACTACCTCATACCCCTGAACATTGACTCAGTACTGGTACTCCTTGTTTAGTCTCATTGCTACCTCGTACCCCTGCACATTGACTCAGTACTGGTACTCCTTGTTTAGTTTCATTGCTACCTCGTACCCCTGCATATTGACTCATTACTGGTACTCCTTGTTTAGTCTCACTACTACCTCGTACACCTGCACATTGACTCAGTACTGGTACTCCTTGTTTAGTCTCATTACTACCTCATACCCCTGCACATTTACTCAGTACTGGTACTCCTTGTTTAAAGTCTCATTACTACCTCATACCCCTGCACATTGACTCAGTACTGGTACTCCTTCTATATGGTCTCACTACTACCTCGTACCAATGCACATTGACTCAGTACTGGTACTCCATGTATATAGTCTCATTGCTACCTCGTACCCCTGCACATTGACTCAGTACTGGTACTCCTTGTTTAGTCTCATTGCTACCTCGTACCCCTGCACATTGACTCAGTACTGGTACTCCATGTATATAGTCTCATTACTACCTCGTACCCATGCACATTAACTCAGTACTGGTACTCCTTGTTTAGTCTCACTACTACCTCGTACCCCTGCACATTGACTCATTACTGGTACTCCTTGTTTAGTCTCATTACTACCTCGTACCCCTGCACATTGACTCAGTACTGGTACTCCATGTATATAGTCTCATTACTACCTCGTACCCCTGCACATTGACTCAGTACTGGTACTCCTTGTTTAGTCTCACTTCTACCTCGTAGACCTGCACATTGACTCAGTACTGGTACTCCTTGTTTAGTCTCATTGCTACCTCGTACCCCTGCACATTGACTCAGTACTGGTACTCCATGTATATAGTCTCATTACTACCTCATACCCCTGCACATTGACTCAGTGCTGGTACTCCATGTATATAGTCTCATTACTACCTCGTACCCCTGCACATTGACTCAGTACTGGTACTCCATGTATATAGTCTCATTACTACCTCATACCCCTGCACATTGACTCAGTACTGGAACTCCATGTATATAGTCTCATTGCTACCTCGTACCCCTGCACATTGACTCAGTACTGGTACTCCATGTATATAGTCTCATTACTACCTCGTACCCCTGCACATTGACTCAGTACTGGTACTCCTTGTTTAGTCTCATTACTACCTCGTACCCCTGCACATTGACTCAGTACTGGTACTCCATGTATATAGTCTCATTACTACCTCATACCCCTGCACATTGACTCAGTACTGGTACTCCTTGTATATAGTCTCATTACTACCTCGTACCCCTGCCCATTGACTCAGTACTGGTACTCCATGTATATAGTCTCATTACTACCTCGTACCCCTGCACATTGACTCAGTACTGGTACTCCATGTATATAGTCTCATTACTACCTCGTACCCCTGCACATTGACTCAGTACTGGTACTCCATGTATATAGTCTCATTACTACCTCGTACCCCTGCACATTGACTCAGTACTGGTACTCCATGTATATAGTCTCATTACTACCTCGTACCCCTGCACATTGACTCAGTACTGGTACTCCTTGTATATAGTCTCATTACTACCTCGTACCCCTGCACATTGACTCAGTACTGGTACTCCATGTATATAGTCTCATTACTACCTCGTACCCCTGCACATTGACTCAGTACTGGTACTCCATGTATATAGTCTCATTACTACCTCGTACCCCTGCACATTGACTCAGTACTGGTACTCCTTGTTTAGTCTCACTTCTACCTCGTAGACCTGCACATTGACTCAGTACTGGTACTCCTTGTTTAGTCTCATTGCTACCTCGTACCCCTGCACATTGACTCAGTACTGGTACTCCATGTATATAGTCTCATTACTACCTCATACCCCTGCACATTGACTCAGTGCTGGTACTCCATGTATATAGTCTCATTACTACCTCGTACCCCTGCACATTGACTCAGTACTGGTACTCCATGTATATAGTCTCATTACTACCTCATACCCCTGCACATTGACTCAGTACTGGAACTCCATGTATATAGTCTCATTGCTACCTCGTACCCCTGCACATTGACTCAGTACTGGTACTCCATGTATATAGTCTCATTACTACCTCGTACCCCTGCACATTGACTCAGTACTGGTACTCCTTGTTTAGTCTCATTACTACCTCGTACCCCTGCACATTGACTCAGTACTGGTACTCCATGTATATAGTCTCATTACTACCTCATACCCCTGCACATTGACTCAGTACTGGTACTCCTTGTATATAGTCTCATTACTACCTCGTACCCCTGCACATTGACTCAGTACTGGTACTCCATGTATATAGTCTCATTACTACCTCGTACCCCTGCACATTGACTCAGTACTGGTACTCCATGTATATAGTCTCATTACTACCTCGTACCCCTGCACATTGACTCAGTACTGGTACTCCATGTATATAGTCTCATTACTACCTCGTACCCCTGCACATTGACTCAGTACTGGTACTCCATGTATATAGTCTCATTACTACCTCGTACCCCTGCACATTGACTCAGTACTGCTTGTACTGTATATAGCCTCATTATTGTTATTTTTGTATATTTATTTTACTCTACATTGTTGGGACTGGAGAGGTAGGAGGACAATGTACCAGGATGACTTTTCTATACATACAGATCGTATTAAGAGTTTTAACTCTATCAATGTTCAAGCGATATTGATTATAGGCAAAACAACATAGATGCCACAATATATCTACAGGAAAACTGTTAAGAAATACATTCAGATTCTGTTGTTCCAACACTGCATTCTCTCCTCTGGGTGTTGGACAGACGGAACTCACGTAACTCAGACAGGGTTGATTAGAACAGAGGGCGGGGGGGGGGGGGGGGGATTGTCACCTGAATGCCTGCCAGAGCTTTGGGCTTCAACAGTCCAATCGCTCCACTGATCTGTTGCAGCACGGGGGTCCATCATAGAACAGAACATCCATGTTCCAATCCACCCCACCTGGTCCGTCATCCATGGCCCAGACCGGATGTGTGGACGTGGGCATTGAGGGGAGCCCCCACACTCTCATGCTGGAATTCTTTTGTGGCCTCATTACACCTACCACACACTGGGCCCAGCGGGCCACCATACCGGAGCCAACCGCAGCGCCATCTCTCGCAGCAAGGCTGATGAAATATTTCCCCGCTAACAATAGGAGCACACAGACACAGACAATCACACACCCATACACACTTCTGTCAAGGGCATGAACAATAGCGTGCAGGAGAGAGAGGTGAGCGGTGTGGCATATTGCTAGGGCTAATTTACCGGCAGGCAGGCGAAGTGCTGATTGGACACAGCTTGGCTGGTCTTCCTGGGGCCAGGGTTAGGGCCCCTCGACGACACACACACACACACACACACACACCTCCAAGGAGCTGAGGCAGCAGAAAAAGTCAACCAACCTCACACACACGTATATGCAAGCACACACACTCATACACATATACTAATATGCACAAACAAACACACACACACACACACACACACAAACTTTCTTGCGTTCATTCTCTGTCTCATCAGGGGAAGGCGTGCGGGTGTCAAGGGTATATCACCCTCAGGTGCCAGCTGCAGCCCTCCTCCTTCTTTTGTTTCCTTGTCCTTTTTTTGGCATCTGTCGCCTCACTCCTTGTCCAAGCTGCGTACCCCCTCGTCGACAAGGACATCCCATAGTGCCAGATGGACCTCCCATACCTCCCCCTTACTCCCCGCTTCGTAAATGTTAACGTTGTCGCAGTTTGGGGAGAACAAATGGTGTTTTTCTACAACTTTGCACAAACACTGTTGGGCAGAGACAGTGGCTTTCGGGTTCTGTCAAGTTCAAGATCCCTCCTCAGTGTCCTTGCTAGCCATCCGCGGCTGCCACTCGTGTGCATAGACGATACCCTCGACTTGACACTCAAAACATTTTGGTGAATGTTGTAGTGAAGAATGTTACAGTTGTTGGTTATAAACATAGTCCAGTGGAATGGTCACTTCAAGTCCCTCATTAAGACAGGAGAAACAACATTTCCTGGCTTTGTTCTCACAGTATGCCATCACCTCCCTCCCATGCTGGGCATGTAATAGAGACCCATACAATAGGGCTAGCATCTAATAGGGCTAGCATCTAATAGGGCTAGCATCCAATAAGGCTAGCATCCCATAGGGCTAGCATCCAATAACGCTAGCATCCCATAGGGCTAGCATCACATAATGGTAGCATCAAATAAGGCTAGCATCCCATAGGGCTAGCATCCCTTAAGGCTAGCATCCCATAGGTCTAGCATCCCATAAGGCTAGCATCACATAAGGCTAGCAACCCATAAGGCTAGCATCCCATGGGCTAACATCCCATAGGGCTAGCATCCCATAGGGCTAGCATCCCAAAGGATTAGCATCCCATAGGGTTAGCATCCCATAGGGCTAGTATCCCATAGGGCTAGCATCCTATAGGGTTAGCATCCCATAAGGCTAGCATCTCATATGTAGGTGACTCCGGGATGTTGGCCTTCTTGGCAGAGTTGCAAAGAAAAAGCCACATCTCAGACTGGCCAATAAAAAGGAAAGATTAAGATGGGTAAAAGAACACAGACACTGGACAGAGAAACTCTGCCTAGAAGGCCAGCATCCCAGAGTGGCCTCTTCACTGTTGACGTTGAGACTATTTAATGAAGCTGCCAGTTGAGGACCAGTGAGGCGTCTGTTTCTCAAACTAGACAGTCTAATGTACTTGTCCTCTTGCTCAGTTGTGCACCGGGGCCTCCCACTCCTCTTTCTATTCTGGTTAGCGCTGTACTCCTATATAGATATTCCATTAAAAATCTGTCCTATATAGATATTCCATTAAAAATCTGCCCTTTTCAACTATAAAAGTAATTTACAACATTAACAATGTCTACACTGTATTTCTGATCAATTTGATTTCATTTTAATGGACAAAAAACAATATAAAAAGGACATTTAAAATTAAAACAAGGACATTTCTAAGTGACCCCAAACTTTTGAACGGAAATATATATATATATATATATATATATATATATATATATATATATATATATATATATATATATATATATATATATATATATTCTACCCACTGATTTGGTTTTAATATTACATAATATCTAAGGGAAAAAGGAAATGAAACAAAGGTTGAATATATATAGTATGCTTAATTGACTATGGAATCAGCCCAGTAACATGTGGATAATGTAGTGAGGTCGCTGTGGGATGAATCGTTATGACATCATTACAACACTGTATATAACCATAATATGACATTTGAAATGCCTTTATTCTTTTGGAACTTTTGTGAGTGTAATATTTACTGTTCATTTTCTATTGTTTATTTAACATTGTTTATTATTTCACTTGATTTGGCTATGTTAACATATGTTTCCCAAGCCAATAAAGCCCTTAAATGTGTATTTAATCCATGGATCTAATGCTGTGGTGGTGGGGATAGGGAGCCCAACTTTGCCGCTGAAAGCAGAAAATGGACTGTTGCGAGGCGTGTTCATGCTGAGACAGCCTACGGCCCTTACTCCAGGGGGCTTCTGGGGGATTTTCTGGTCTCTACCACCCGCCGAAATGCTTCAGCAAATTGCTCTCAGGGGCCAGGAGATAAAATAGACATATGCTCAGGTTTGTCTTACATTCATGGTTAATGTCTTAATGGCAGCCCACCTTTTCCATCCTCCTCCTTCCTACCTTTCTGACATTCCCAGGTGTCTGTCTGGGTGTTGTGAGCAATTAAACGCCTGTCAATTACAGGTTTACAAATATCCCCGGCACTTGGGATACACCGTGTCCTCAGCGGTCACATCATTGATCTTGTTGAAGGATAAAGGTAGTTTTGCCATAAGGGGTTCCATGTAACTCAAGGTGTAACTGGGCAGAAATCTCATTCATGGAGATAAATAGATTAGATTTAGAATTACAGTTGCTGGTTTGACAGTGTGGCATTTATTGTCATGAAAATTACCCTGCAGGCAACTCTGCAGAGTGGTCACTAGCTGGCAGAGTCACAAAGTCATAAAATCTGATTGTAAAGCCTAACCCTAATCTTACACTTTTGTTTTTTGTGAATTGTATAGGCAGTTTGGACTTTTCAGCCGGGCCATCTAGCAAACATCGCTCAGTTCTGCCTCCAGGGCAAGATTCATGACAACAAACGTGCTAATGGTTGTCTAGTCTTGTGTAGCATTTCCTCTGTCCATTGCCTGAGGTAGTCGATGCTCACCTTGCCGGACACCTCAGGGTAGGGCTGGTATGGTGACCGTTTAACTGCCACACCGGCAGTCACGAGACAGGACGGCAGTCAAATTCAACGCGACCCTTTAGTCATGGTAATTAGGCTTCTCCAATATGTGGTCATTAGTAGCATACCAAACTTGCTAACAGGCTGGTACTCGGCACTCTATTGTCCCTGTAATAACACAGTGATGAAAATCTAATTGAAAATCTAATCAAATCCCTAACCCCCCTATTATGTTGCAGGACAATTTGACCCATTTCTAAAATTTTAGCTAACCTCTCTTTTTCTTCATGAAACTAAATGACTTTTCCTCATTTAGGGTCATGAAGCTAACTTCAAAATGTGGACACACTGATGTGTTGTGGAACGTCTGTGTAGATTTCGTATACAAACATGATGTTGTGGGTCATTTTGACCTGAAGGCTTTTATGTGTATAGATATTTGCACGGGTCCAAGTGTCTTTGATGTTTGACTGGTTCTGGATGCACTTTTATATTTATGTTTGGGTGAAAAGGAGCTTCTCCTTTTCAGTGTGAGAGCAGCAGATCTCTGACACAGACACTTGAAAATAACCTCCAAACAAAACATGCTTGTTTGTGAGTTTTGTGAGTATGTTAACTTGATTAGAGTCCACCTGTGGTAAATACAATTGATTGGACATAATTTGGAAAAGCACACACCTGTCTATATAAGGTCCCACAGTTGACAGTGCATTTCAGATCAAGTACCAAGCCAAGAGGTCAAAGGAATTGTCTGTAGAGCTCCGAGACAGGATTGTTTTGAGACACAAATCTGGGGAAGGGTACCAAAACATTTCTGCAGCATTGAAGGTACCCATGAACGCAGTGTCGTCCATCATTCTTGAAGAAAACTCTTCCTAGAGCTGGCCACCCGGCCAAACGTAGCAATCTGGGGAGAAGGGCTTTGGTCAGGGAGGTGACCAAGAACCCGATTGTCACTCTGATAGAGCTCCAGAGTTCCTCTGAATCTTCCAGAAGGACAACCGTATCTGCATAACTCCAACAATAAAGCCTCTCTGGTCTGATGGAACCAAGATTGAACTCTTTGGCCTAAATGCCAAGCCTCACATCTGGAGGAAACCTGGTACCATCCCTATGGTGAAGCATGGTGGTGGCAGCATCATGCTCTGGCAATGTTTTTCAATGGCATGGACTGAGAGACTAGTCAGGATTGAGGGGAGATGAATGGAGCAAAGTACAGGGAGATCTTTGATGAAAACCTGCTGTATAGCGCTAAGGACTTCGGACTGGGGTGAAGGTTCACCTTCCAACAGGACAACATCGCTAAGCACACAGCCAAGACAATAAAGGAGTGGCTTCGGGACAAGTCTCTAAATGTCCTTGAGTGGCCCAGCTATAGCCCGGACTTCAACCCTATCAAACATCTCTGGAGAGACATGACAAAAGCTCTGCAGGTACTCTCCCCATCCACCCTGACAGAGCTTGAGAGGATCTGCAGAGAAGAATGGGAGAAACTCCCCAAATACAGGTGTGCCAATTTTGTAGCATCATACCTAAAAAGACTCAAGGCTGTAATCAATGCCGAAGGGGCTACAAAAATATATTGAGTAAAGGGCCTGAAAACGTATGTATATGTGCCATGACAGGGTTTTATTCTGAATGCAAAAAAATCGAAAAAACAGTTTTTGCTTTGTCATTATGTGGTATTGTGTGTAAATGGATGAGGGATAAAAACTTTTTAATACATTTTAGAATAAGGCTGTTACATAATAAAATGTGGAAAAAGTCAAGGGGTCTGAAAACTTTCCGAATGTACAGTAATTTTTAGATTCAGCCCAAGGGCACAACGGCCACTGCCCGCAAAAGGCATGCATTTTTTTAGGGGGGTTGGCATTACGGCCTCACGAAGGGGATGTATTTTTTTAGGGGGGGAGGCATTACAGCCACACGAAGGGGATGTATTTTTTTAGGGGGATGCCACCTGGAAATTTGTGGCATTATCAAGTGCATGTCAAATTGTGAATGAGAGACTGATGAAGTGTGCACCTTTTCATGAAGCTTTTTCCAAATCATCAAAAAAATCATAACGTATAGCCCAACGTTTGTATCACAACTAAAGCCCACAGCCACATGGCATATAGAGCCAGATCAGGGCGTAAGATAAGGACAACTCAGAGTATACTATTCTGTTCTTCTGAAATAGTCTACATTTTGTTCATATCATGTTTTTTAGACCTGTATATAATAAATCATGGATTTATTGTGATGGCGTAAGCTATTTTACATTTATTTATTAGTCTTTTTAGAATGTAGATGTTCCAACAGTCTGCATCAGTGGCTTGTAGCTTGTGTGGAAGCCAGGAGACGCTACATGTGTTTATGTTAGCTAACGGTCAATCACCCCGAGACCGGAAGTTATTTGCTTCACAATCACCGGCTTAAAAAATGTAATGACCACCAGCATATCTGGAGCTCCTATTGAAAATGTCAAAGTTTGAAGCTCTTTGTGATTTGCATGATGAGGTATCAACACATGAAAAGAGGCCTTCGGCGTCTCATTCCCTATACAAAGGTTTTCCAGCAGAGGGGAGGTGTTGTCATCTTCCAAAGAATATACAAGGTAATCGGAAGGTTATGAGTAACTTCATTGTTTTGTATTGATACACCTGTATATGTATATATATGTATATAGTCATGGGCTTGTATTGTTCTCATCCCTGGTCTGAGAATACCTAGATTCTAGAAAGCAAATGTTGATGTACTGTAGTCTTTGGTTCTTCCCTTGCTGGTTCAGCCATATACATTTGAATTGAATCATTTGTGACTCATAGAAATCTCTACTTCCACTATTCCTTTTAAAGGTTGTAACACTGATGGAAGTGTTAATATTCTGCCTCTACTTTGAACTGCAAAGTGCATCTCTGCCAAGAGATGTGAGGAGCTGGAGAGAATGCCTTCTGTTAATATCTACAGTAACTGAAGGGAGTATAAATTATTCATATCTCTTTCCCTGTTAAATTTAAAAACATTTGGTGTTATATTTTTTTGTTAGTTTGTCACACACTGGGCCTTTGTGCATTCCCCCATTTTTTTTATAGATCTCCTTTTGCGCTTCCTTATTAGAAAATCCTGCTCTCTTTTGTGTTGTTGGAGTTAAGAATTGATGCTTTGTCTATGATTCTGACCGAGAAGGGCAGGAAAGAAAGGAATGGAAAGACAGGGCTATTTTCTAAGCACTCGGAGATTACTCAAGGGAGACGCATTGTAAAACTTCCTGTAGAGTATACAAATCTATCAGTTAGTCAATAAACCTCATGTTAAATGTACTCCATAATTGAGCTACAAAAACCCACATTAGGTCATATTTTCGGCCTACTCATTGGCCATAAGTAGCACATTACATTACATCCCACTGCATTTTTTACCTCTGCTAGCAGTAGATTGAAAGCATGGCAGGGAACATGTTCGAAAGGAACCAAGCTACACATATTAGTCAAATGTTAACATGCGAACTTGCTACGCCTCGACCGCTAGGTAGCGGTTATCACTAGCTACGTCTCGACCGCTAGGTAGCGGTTATCACTAGCTACGTCTCGACCGCTAGGTAGCGGTTATCACTAGCTACGTCTCGACCGCTAGGTAGCGGTAGCTTGCTACATCTCGACCGCTACGCAGCAGTAACTTGCTACGTCTCGACCGCTAGGTAGCGGTTATCACTAGCTACGTCTCGACCGCTAGGTAGCGGTTATCACTAGCTACGTCTCGACCGCTAGGTAGCGGTAGCTTGCTACATCTCGACCGCTAGGTAGCGGTAACTCGCTAGGTCTCGACCACTAGGTAGCGCCAACTCGCTCGGTCTCGTGTGCCAGGTAGCGGTAACTCGCTAGGTCTCATCTGCCAGGTAGCGGTAACTCGCTAGGTCTCGTCTGCCAGGTAGCGGTAACTCGCTACGAATCGACCGCTAGGTAGCGGTAATTCGCTACGTCTCGACCGCTAGGTAGCGGTAACTCGCTACGTCTCGACCGCTAGGTAGCGGTAACTTGCTAGGTCTCGTCTGCCAGGTAGCGGTAACTCGCTAGGTCTCTACCGCTAGGTAGCGGTTATCACTAGCTACGTCTCGACCGCTGGGTAGCGGTAACTCGCTACGTCTCGACCGCTAGGTAGCGGTAACTCGCTAGGTCTCGTCTGCCAGGTAGCGGTAACTCGCTAGGTCTCTACCGCTAGGTAGCGGTTATCACTAGCTACGTCTCGACCGCTGGGTAGCAGTAACTCGCTACGTCTCGACCGCTACCTAGCGGTAACCCGCTAGGTCTCGTCTGCCAGGTAGCGGTAACTCGCTAGGTCTCTACCGCTAGGTAGCGGTAACTCACTACGTCTCGACCGCTAGGTAGCGGTAACTCGCTAGGTCTCGTCTGCCAGGTAGCGGTAACTCGCTACGAATCGACCGCTAGGTAGCGGTAACTCGCTACGTCTCGACCGCTTCCATATAAAACAGCTCCTTGCAGTGAATTCCCTTAGACTCACCTTTCAGTCACAGTTAGCTTTTACCACATGATTTGCATTATATATATATATATATATACCAAACAAATGAAGCCTGGTGTGTTGTATTGTTGTAAGGTAGGACTACTGTACTTTATATTTTGTATGAGATGGTGAATCGTTCATTTTTGATAGGCTAACGTTACTTGATGAAGGAATGCTGTTATAGCAGCTGTGTGTTTTTGCCTTGAAGCTAAAATGCAATACGTGTAGCCTATACAGGTGAGCAAATAACCCCTTCACATAAATGTGTGTGTATTGTTGCATTATTCAAGAGTGTAGTGTACTTTTTAGAAGATACATTTCCTTCATTGTTCAATAGTTTGTGCTTACTGGCTAGTGGCTACTGTGATGTTTACAGTCAATTTCAGCTGCGGACCAAGAATGTCACGTTGCCATCCACAGCTGTAGGTAAAGCAAGGATGTTATGTAAATTGAAAAGTATCATTCTCTTTCGCCTTCCAGCTCCTCAGATTCTCTTTCACATCCCGTAGTGGGAATAGGACCAACATTTAACCAGAGGCCTTCATTGTTAGTCTGAAGGAGCTACTTCAGACCACTACTTTAGGGAATAAACGAACACAAGTCCAGGATGCTCTCCAACACGCAGAAACAACACATTACAACACACAAAGACACACATAGTCTTGCCGCCAGCCCACTGCCCGAAAGAAGGAGAAGACAAGTAGTATGATGCTTAAATATCAAATTATTTGGTTCACATTTACAATGACCTACTGGCAAAGTGGCCTTGTCAGCTAGTTTCAGGCTGGGGGCCCGTCCCTTGGGCCTCGCATGGAGGAACCAGGCATCCTGCCCGGCACACTCAACACAACATCTTAACCTTTTCCACCGAGGAACAGTCTGCTGCTGAATGCACAAAAGTGAGTTGACATTAAGGAAAGCCGAAACTGCCGGCAAAGGATGGAGAGTTGGTTCAGGTCAGTACAGAGGCCTTTAACTGAAGTGTGCGTCAGCAGGAGACCTAAGAGTACACTTTAGTAGAACTAAAGGAACTTATTCCCCCAAGCAATGTTGGTTGTTGCACTTCCTGCCACCTGTATAAATCTAACTGAATGGTTTTACCTACTGTAGTGCGATGACTTTTAGGAACAATAGTTAATAACCTGTATTTGGCATCTTCGTTACACAAGTATGTAAATATAATTTCTAGATAGGTAATTGTCAGCTCTCTCCCTATCACTGTTTCTGTCTCTTTCTCTGGCTTATGCACATTCTAATACACACTCAAACAAACACACACACACACACACACACACACACACACACACACACAAAGGCAGAAAATGCATACACAGAGGTTGTGTGTGTGTTAGCCCACTTTGAACCTCACTAGCATCGTTAGCGCGCTAGGTTGCCTGAGGCTACGGGGAAGTGCTACAACACACAGCTCAGTTGGCTTCACAAAACATCTACAGCAAATCCTCCAGAGATTCATTAAAGAGACAAGCGGCTCCTGCAGCACATTGTGAATCTGGGGGAAGATATCAGGGCAATGATACTACTGCCGGTGTCTTTCACTCAAAAGGGATTTTCTCCCTGTTGTAGCTCCTTAGTCAGACTTTATTTTCACATTGACAGCGGAGATTTTCTAGGCAGTTTAGATGCCTCTCGTTTGACAGGGGAGATTTTCAAGCCAGTTTAGATGTCTCTCGTTTAACAGGGGAGATTTTCTAGGCAGTTTAGATGCCTCTCGTTTGACAGGGGAGATTTTCAAGCCAGTTTAGATGCCTCTCGTTTGACAGCGGAGATTTTCAAGGCAGTTTAGATGCCTCTCGTTTGACAGGGGAGATTTTCAAGGCAGTTTAGATGCCTCTCGTTTGACAGGGGAGATTTTCTAGGCAGTTTTAGACTCCTCTCCTTTCAGGAAAGGAACAATTCATTAGAGATGAGTCAGCCGGTACCTTTTTAAACTGATACTGGACACACAAACAGACAGACAGACATGGATCTTGTGCCCACACATTTCCACAGGCAGGGAGACTGCAGTCTCCCTCTCCCTCTTGGTCTCTCTCTCTCTCTCTCTCTCTCTCTCTCTCTCTCTCTCTCTCATTCTCATACACACACACACACACACACACACACACACACACACACACACACACACACACACACACACACACACACACACACACATACACACACACACACCACTTGTTTCACTGTCTGTTCTTCTTGCCCTCTTCTATTCCTGCTGACTGCAAGCTTTAACACAGAGGGATGAAATTACTGGGGAATATCATTATACCAAGACGTTCCTCTGACCTTGATAGAATATGCCACGCGTCTCATCTCTTCAGAGTGGAAGACCAGAAGAATAAAGAACCAACACATATCCTAATCCATGCTGAAGTCAGCGTTATCACAAGAAGAAACAACAAAGTTTCCTGATTAAGAAAGAAATAACTTCCCTTTTTTACCCTCTCTCTCTCTCTCATTCTCTCTCTCTCTCTCTCTCTCTCTCTCTCTCTCTCTCTCTCTATCTGTACCTCTCTCTCTCTCTCTCTTTGTCTCTATCTGTACCTCTCTCTCCATCTCTCTCTCCCTCTAGCTTTTTCTCACTCTCCCTCTCTCTCTCTCACTCCCCCTCCCTCTCTCTCCCTCTCTCATTCTCACTCCTCCTCGCTCTCCCTCCCTCTCTCTCACTCCCCCTCCCTCTCTCTCCCTCTCTCATTCTCACTCCCCCTCTCTCTCTCTCCCTCTCTCCCTCTCTCACTCCCTCTAGCTTTTTCTCCCTCTCCCTCCCTCTCTCTCACTCCCCCTCCCTCTCTCTCCCTCTCTCATTCTCACTCCCCCTCCCTCGCTCTGCCTCCCTCTCTCTCACTCCCCCTCCCTCTCTCTCCCTCTCTCATTCTCACTCCCCCTCGCTCTCTCTCCCTCTCTCTCCCTCTCTCACTCCCTCTAGCTTTTTCTCCCTCTCCCTCCTTCTCTCTCACTCCCCCTCCCTCTCTCTCCCTCTCTCATTCTCACTCCCCCTCGCTCTCCCTCCCTCTCTCTCAGTCCCCCTCCCTCTCTCTCCCTCTCTCATTCTCACTCCCCCTCGCTCTCCCTCCCTCTCTCTCCCTCTCACTCACACTTTCACTCATCTCAAAATGGTGTACATTTGCTGAAGTGTGCTGTCAGCAATGTCTCAAAGAGTGCTGCACATTTCACAAAGTATTCTAAAAGAAACCCTAGCCTCAACGGTTACGTTTTCAGAATGAATATCTGCTTCCCTTCAGGAATATAAAATATCCTTTGTCGGGTTTGTGTGACATTAAAACGTCCAATATCACCATCAGCAAAACCCACCTTAGTGTCTTGTTAATTTTTTTATTAACATTAGTTGTCATGCCAATGCTCAACTGAGCTGTCCCAGTTGTCTGAGAGCGACTATCACCCACCATGCCATTTGCACGTAAGCAATCTATGCAACCAAAAAAAAGTCCTCTGTCTCCTAGTTTTGGAAGGGATCCAGTGCGCACTAACAACTGTCACACCCTAATGATCGAGCAATGGCTGACTGAATCTCTCCCTTATAAATCTGTTGCCACTTTGGCTGCGTTTCACCGCTAATTAATTCCCATTTCTAAATGATATTAAGAGTGTTTCTCAACACTCCTACACCATCTATATTTATTCTGAATTACGCCACGGTCTTTCATTCATTACCTCAAAGTACTTTATGCATTTACTCTAGTCTTGAACGAACGCCAGTGAGGATATAGAAATAGTTAAAGTCACACAAAAAAGAAGGGAGCGAGTGAAGAGTACGGGTCGGGTGGTAGAAACTGAATACATTTCTGTGCTAGGCTAGCTACGGTGAATGGTGCCAAGCGTGTTCATTATTTATCTGAGCTAACAGACACAGTTGTAATGTAGCGATGCGATGAGGAATCGGGCCTCTGGGACTCTTCCCACTCCCCTCTCTCCTCTCTCCTCTCTCCTCTCTCCTCTCTCCGCTCTCCTCTCTCCTCTCTCCTCTTTCCTCTCTCCTCTCTCCGCTCTCCGCTCTCCTCTCTCCTCTCTACTCTCTCCTCTCCTCTCTCCTCTCTCCTCTCTCCTCTCTCCTCTCTCCGCTCTCCTCTCTCCTCTCACCTCTCTCCCCCCCTCTGCTTCCCTCTATCCTCTCCCATCTCACATCTATCCTTTCCCCTCTCTCTGCTCCCCTCTCCGTGCTCCCCTCTCTCTGCTCCCCTCTCTCTGCTCCTCTCTCTCTGCTCCCCTCTCACCAGCTCCCCTCTCCCCTCTCCCCCCTCCGCTCCCCTCTATCCTCTCCCATCTCACATCTATCCTTTCCCCTCTCCCTGCTCCCCTCTCTCTGCTCCCCTCTCTCTGCTCCCCTCTCTCTGCTCCTCTCTCTCTGCTCCCCTCTCACCAGCTCCCCTCTCCCCTCTCCCCCCTCCGCTCCCCTCTATCCTCTCCCATCTCACATCTATCCTTTCCCCTCTCCCTGCTCCCCTCTCTCTGCTACCCTCTCTCTGCTCCCAATCTCTGCTCCTCTCTCCCTGCTCCCCTCTCTCTGCTTCACTCTCTCTGTTCCCCTCTCTCTGCTCCCCTCTCTCTGCTCCTCTCTCTGCTCCCCTCTTTCTGCCACCCTCTCCCTGCTCCTCTCTCTCTGCTCCCCTCTCTCTGCTCCCCTCTCTCTGCTCCCCTCTCCATGCTCCCCTCTCTCTGCTCCCTCTCTCTGCCCCCCTCTCCCTGCTCCCCTCTCTCTGTTTCCCTCTCTCTGCTCCCTTCTCCCTGCTCCCCTCTCTCTGCTCCCCTCTCTCTGCTCCCCTCTCCCTGCTCCCCTCTCTCTGCTCCCCTCTCTCTGCTCCCCTCTCCCAGCTCCCCTCTCTCTGCTCCCCTCTCCCTGTTCCCCTCTCCCATCTCCCCTCTCTCCTTTCCACTCTCCCGCTCCCTTCTTTCTTATCCCACTCCCCTCTCCCCTCTTTCATCTCCCTCTATCCTCTCCCCTCTCCCCTCTCTCCTCTCTAATCTCTCCCCTCTATCCTCTCCCCTCTATCCTCTCCCATCTCCCCTCTCTCCTCTCTCCTCTCTTCCTTCTATCCTCTCCCCTCTATCCTCTCCCCTGTATCGTCTCCCCTCTCCCCTCTTTCTGCTATCTCCTCTCCCCTCTCCCCTTAATTCTCTCCCCCCTCCCCTTTATCCTCTCCCCTCTATCCTCTCCTCTCTCCTCTCTATCCTTTCCCCTCTCGCCTCTCCCCTCTATCCTATCCTCTCTACCCTTTATCATCTCCCCTTTCCCCTCTATCCTCTCCTCTCTACCCTCTGTCCTCTCCCCTCTATCCTCTCCCCTCTCCTCTCTATCCTTTCCCCTCTCTCCTCTCCCCTCTATCCTCTCCTCTCTCCCCTCTATCCTTTCCTCTCTAGCCTCTGTCCACTCCCCTCTATCGTCTCCCCTCCATCCTCTCTCCCCTCTATCCTCTCCCCTCCATGCTCTCTCCCCTCTAACCTCTCCCGTCTATCCTCTCTCCCCTCTATCCTCTCCCCTCTATCCTCTCTCCCCTCTATCCTCTCCCCTCTATCCTCTCTCCCCTCTACCCTCTCCCCTCCATCCTCTCTCCCCTCTATCCTCTCTCCCCTCTATCCTCTCCCCTCCATCCTCTCTCCCCTCCATCCTCTCTCCCCTCTATCATCTCCCCTCTATCCTCTCTCTGCTCCATTACTCCAGCTCCCCTATTCCCTCTCAACGCTCCGCTCACCCCGGTTCCATCTCCCCGATCCCCTCTCTCCACTCCCCTTCTCGCCTCTCTCCTCTCCCCTATCTCCTCTCCCCTCTATCTCATCTCTTCTCTCCCCACTCCCCACTCTCCTCTCCCCTATCTCCTCTCCTCTATCTCCTTTCCCTTCTCTGCATTTACTCTAGTCTTGAACGAACGCCAGTGAGGATATAGAAGTCACACAAAAAAGAAGGGAGCGAGTGAAGAGTACGGGTCGGGTGGTAGAAACTGAATACATTTCTGTGCTAGGCTAGCTACGGTGAATGGTGCCAAGCGTGTTCGTTATTTATCTGAGCTAACAGACACAGTTGTAATGTAGCGATGCGATGAGGAATCGGGCCTCTGGGACTCTTCCCACTCCCCTCTCTCCTCTCTCCGCTCCCCTCTCTCCTCTCCCCTATCTCCTCTCCCCTATCTCCTCTCCCATATCTCCTCCCCCCTTTCCCCTATCGCCTCTCCCCTATCTCCTCTCCCCTATCTCCTCTCCCCTCTCTGCCAGCCAGGGTGCCATTCAGAGTGAACCAGCATTCTCTCTCTACTAATATCACTAACTGCATTACTAATGGCAATTTACCATTTTCCTTTACTCAATCTTTGCCTCTCCCTCTCTTGCTCTCTCTCACCCTCTAAATGTTCTCTGTTTTCCCTCTCTCTTGCTCTCTCTCACCATTTATATTTACTCAGTCTTTCTCGCCTCTTCTAGATGCAAGTTCGCATGCCCTCGACACATTCAATTTATACACAGACACACTACATTTTATATTTAAACATGTGTGTCTAGTGTGGAGACTGAATCTATTTTCAAATTGTGTTTAGTATATTTTTTTTGTGTGTGAGCATGTGCCAAACCTGTCAGTCAGGTATGAAGAGCAGCATGTATCTGTGTGATGATGAATATCAATGTTTACCAGACCCCAGAGAGGTGAATATCATCATTTTTGCAGTCACTCAGTGGCTTTCAGATGTGTATCATAATTGTGTATGTTTATTCTTTATGCGTTGATGCTCTACAGTACACTGACAGCAGGACAATTGAACAGAAGTGAGAAAATACATGTTAGACTGAAAATAATGAATGTATTTTTAAGATGTGTTATTTTACCGTATATTACTAGTAGACTATGGTAGGTAGGTCAAATAAAAACTGTAGAACAATTATTCAGTACCAGAGGGAAATGTCATGGTGAACAATATAGTATTTTACAATTTCCTTCCTCTCTTTCTTTCCTCACCCCGCATACCCTGTCTTTCTCTCTCTCTCTTTCCTCCCCCCTAACACCCTGTCTTCCTCTCTCTCTCTCTTTCCTCCCCCACCACCCTGTCTTCCTCTCTCTCTCTCTTTCCTCTCCCCTACCACCCTGTCGTCCTCTCTCTCTCTTTCCTCCCCCCTAACACCCTGTCTTTCTCTCTCTCTCTTTCCTCCCCCCTACCACCCTGTCTTTCTCTCTCTCTCTTTCGTCCCCCCTGCCACCCTGTCTTTCTCGCTCTCTCTTTCCTCCCCCTTACCACCCGGTCTTCCTCTCTCTCTCTTTCCTCCCCCTACCACCCTGTCTTTCTCTCTCTCTCTTTCCTCCCCCCTACCACCCTGTCTTTCTCTCTCTCTCTTTCCTCCCCCCTACCACCCTGTCTTCCTTTCTCTCTCTCTTTCCTCCCCCCTACCACCCTGTCTTCCTCTCTCTCTCTCTTTCCCCCCCCCTACCACCCTGTCTTTCTCTCTCTCTCTTTCCTCCCCCCTACCACCCTGTCTTTCTCTCTCTCTCTTTCCTCCCCCCTACCACCCTGTCTTCCTCTCTCTATCTCTTTCCTCCCCCCTACCACCCTGTCTTCCTCTCTCTCTCTCTTTCCTCCCCCCTACCACCCTGTCGTTCTCTCTCTCTATTTCCTCCCCCCTACCACCCTGTCTTCCTTTCTCTCTCTCTTTCCTCCCCCCTACCACCCTGTCTTCCTCTCTCTCTCTCTTTCCTCCCCCCTACCACCCTGTCTTTCTCTCTCTCTCTTTCCTCCCCCCTACCACCCTGTCTTTCTCTCTCTCTCTTTCCTCCCCCCTACCACCCTGTCTTCCTCTCTCTATCTCTTTCCTCCCCCTTACCACCCTGTCTTCCTCTCTCTCTCTCTTTCCTCCCCCCTACCACCCTGTCGTCCTCTCTCTCTATTTCCTCCCCCCTACCACCCTGTCTTCCTCTCTCTCTCTTTCCTCCCCCCTACCACCCTGTCTTTCTCTCTCTCTCTTTCCTCCCCCCTACCACCCTGTTTTTCTCTCTCTCTCTTTCCTCCCCCCTACCACCCTGTCTTCCTCTCTCTCTCTTTCCTCCCCCCTACCACCCTGTCTTTCTCTCTCTCTCTCTTTCCTCCCCCCTACCACACTGTCGTCCTCTCTCTCTCTTTCCTCCCCCCTACCACCCTGTCTTCCTCTCTCTCTCTCTTTCCTCCCCCCACCACCCTGTCTTCTTCTCTCTCTTTCCTCCACCCTACCACCCTGTCTTCCTCTCTCTCTCTCTTTCCTCCCCCCACCACCCTGTCTTCTTCTCTCTCTTTCCTCCCGCCTTACCACCCTGGCTTCCTCTCACTCTTTCCTCCCCCCTACCACACTGTCTTCTTCTCTCTCTTTCCTCCCGCCTTACAACCCTGTCTTCCTCTCTCTCTTTCCTCCCCCCTACCACCCTGTCTTCTTCTCTCTCTCTTTCCTCCCCTCTACCACCCTGTCTTCCTCTCTCTCTCTTTCCTCCCCCCTACCAGCCTGTCTTCCTCTCTATCCTTCCTCCCCGCTATCACCCTGTCGTCCTCTCTCTCTCTTTCCTCCCCCCTTCCACCCTGTCTTACTCTCTATCTTTCCTCCCCCCTACCACCCTGTCTTCTTCTCTCTCTCTTTCCTCCCCGCTACCACCCTGTCTTCCTCTCTCTCTTTCCTCCTCCATACCACCCTGTATTATTCTCTCTCTCTTTCCTCCCCCCTACCACCCTGTCTTCTTCTCTCTCTCTTTCCTCCCCCCTACCACCCTGTCTTCTTCTCTCTCTCTTTCCTCCCCCGCTACCACCCTGTCTTCTTCTCTCTCTCTTTCCTCCCCCCTACCACCCTGTCTTCTTCTCTCTCTCTTTCCTCCCCCGCTACCACCCTGTCTTCTTCTCTCTCTCTTTCCTCCCCCCTACCACCCTGTCTTCTTCTCTCTCTCTTTCCTCCCCCACTACCACCCTGTCTTCTTCTCTCTCTCTTTCCTCCCGCCTTACCACCCTGTCTTCCTCTCTCTCTTTCCTCCCCCTACCACCCTGTCTTCTTCTCTCTCTTTCCTCCCCTCTACCACCCTGTCTTCCTCTCTCTCTCTTTCCTCCCCCCTACCACCCTGTCTTCCTCTCTATCTTTCCTCCCCGCTACCACCCTGTCGTCCTCTCTCTCTCTTTCCTCCCCCCTACCACCCTGTCTTCCTCTCTCTCTTTCCTCCTCCATACCACCCTGTATTCTTCTCTCTCTCTTTCCTCGCCCTACCACCCTGTCTTCTTCTCTCTCTCTTTCCTCCCCCTACCACCCTGTATTCTTCTCTCTCTCTTTCCTCCCCCATACCACCCTGTATTCTTCTCTCTCTTTCCTCCCCGCTACCACCCTGTCTTCCTCTCTCTCTTTTCTCCTCCATACCACCGTGTATTCTTCTCTCTCTCTTTCCTCCCCCCTACCACCCTGTCTTCCTCTCTCTCTCTTTCCTCCCCCCTACCACCCTGTCTTCCTCTCTCTCTTTCCTCCCCGCTACCACCCTGTCTTCCTCTCTCTCTTTCCTCCTCCATACCACCCTGTATTATTCTCTCTCTCTTTCCTCCCCCCTACCACCCTGTCTTCTTCTCTCTCTCTTTCCTCCCCCCTACCACCCTGTCTTCTTCTCTCTCTCTTTCCTCCCCCGCTACCACCCTGTCTTCTTCTCTCTCTCTTTCCTCCCCCCTACCACCCTGTCTTCTTCTCTCTCTCTTTCCTCCCCCGCTACCACCCTGTCTTCTTCTCTCTCTCTTTCCTCCCCCCTACCACCCTGTCTTCTTCTCTCTCTCTTTCCTCCCCCGCTACCACCCTGTCTTCTTCTCTCTCTCTTTCCTCCCGCCTTACCACCCTGTCTTCCTCTCTCTCTTTCCTCCCCCTACCACCCTGTCTTCTTCTCTCTCTTTCCTCCCCTCTACCACCCTGTCTTCCTCTCTCTCTCTTTCCTCCCCCCTACCACCCTGTCTTCCTCTCTATCTTTCCTCCCCGCTACCACCCTGTCGTCCTCTCTCTCTCTTTCCTCCCCGCTACCACCCTGTCTTCCTCTCTCTCTTTCCTCCTCCATACCACCCTGTATTATTCTCTCTCTCTTTCCTCCCCCCTACCACCCTGTCTTCTTCTCTCTCTCTTTCCTCCCCCCTACCACCCTGTCTTCTTCTCTCTCTCTTTCCTCCCCCGCTACCACCCTGTCTTCTTCTCTCTCTCTTTCCTCCCCCCTACCACCCTGTCTTCTTCTCTCTCTCTTTCCTCCCCCGCTACCACCCTGTCTTCTTCTCTCTCTCTTTCCTCCCCCCTACCACCCTGTCTTCTTCTCTCTCTCTTTCCTCCCCCGCTACCACCCTGTCTTCTTCTCTCTCTCTTTCCTCCCGCCTTACCACCCTGTCTTCCTCTCTCTCTTTCCTCCCCCTACCACCCTGTCTTCTTCTCTCTCTTTCCTCCCCTCTACCACCCTGTCTTCCTCTCTCTCTCTTTCCTCCCCCCTACCACCCTGTCTTCCTCTCTATCTTTCCTCCCCGCTACCACCCTGTCGTCCTCTCTCTCTCTTTCCTCCCCCCTACCACCCTGTCTTCCTCTCTCTCTTTCCTCCTCCATACCACCCTGTATTCTTCTCTCTCTTTCCTCCCCACTACCACCCTGTCTTCCTCTCTATCTTTCCTTCCCCCTACCACCCTGTCTTCCTCTCTCTCTCTTTCCTCCCCCTTAACAGCCTGTCTTCTTCTCTCTCTTTCCTCCCCCTACCACCCTGTCTTCCTCTGTCTCTTTCCTCCCCCCCTACCACCCTGTCTTCCTCTCTCTCTTTCCTCCCCCCTTCCACCCTGTCGTCCTCTCTCTCTCTTTCCTCCCCCCTACCACCCTGTCTTACTCTCTATCTTTCCTCCCCCCTACCACCCTGTCTTCTTCTCTCTCTCTTTCCTCCCCGCTACCACCCTGTCTTCCTCTCTCTCTTTCCTCCTCCATACCAGCCTGTATTATTCTCTCTCTCTTTCCTCCCCCCTACCACCCTGTCTTCCTCTCTCTCTCTTTCCTCCCCCTTACCACCCTGTCTTCTTCTCTCTCTTTCCTCCCCCCTACCACCCTGTCTTCCTCTGTCTCTTTCCTCCCCCCCTACCACCCTGTCTTCCTCTCTCTCTTTCCTCCCCCCTACCACCATGTATTCTTCTCTCTCTCTTTCCTCCCCCCTACCACCCTGTCGTCCTCTCTCTCTCTTTCCTCCCCCCTACCACCCTGTCTTCCTCTCTCTCTCTTCCCCCCCTACCACCCTGTCTTCCTCTCTCTCTCTCTTCCCCCCCCTAACACCCTATCTTCCTCTCTCTCTCTTTCCTCCCCCCTACCACCCTGTCTTCCTCTCTCTCCTCCCTCTCCCTACCACCCTGTCTTCCTCTCTCTCTCTTCCCCCCCTACCACCCTGTCTTCCTCTCTCTCTCTCTTCCCCCCTACCACCCTATATTCCTCTCTCTCTCTTTCCTCCCCCCAACCACCCTGTCTTCCTCTCTCTCTTCCCTCTCCCTACCACCCTGTCTTCCTCTCTCTCTTTCCTCCCCCATACCACCATGTCTTCCTTTCTTTCTCTTTCCTCCCCCCTACCACCCTGTCTTCCTCTCTCTCTCTTTCCTCCCCCCTACCACCCTGTCTTCCTCTCTCTCTCTTTACTCCCCCATCCTACCTTGTCTTCCTCTCTCTCTCTCTCTCTCTCTCTCTCTCTCTCTCTCTCTCTCTCTCTTTCCTCCCCCATCCTACCTTGTCTTCCTCTCTCTCTTTCCTCCCCCTACCACCCTGTCTTCCTCTCTCTCTTTCCTCCCCCATTCTACCTTGTCTTCCACTCTCACATGCACAGCTCCACCCATTCCACACACACATGTATCTCCCTGCACTCTCCTTGGCTCTGTGTGATGATACCACGTTCCACATCCTATAGCACATTTCTCTTCTGACCCTCTGAATCATGGCTCCTCACTCCCAGTCTCTTCTGACCGACTGAATCATGGCTCCTCACTCCCAGTCTCTTCTGACCTACTGAATCAAGGCTCCTCACTCCCAGTCCCTTCTGACCTACTGAATCAAGGCTCCTCACTCCTAGTCTCTTCTGACCTACTGAATCAAGGCTCCTCACTCCCAGTCTCTTCTGACCTACTGAATCATGGCTCCTCACTCCCAGTCTCTTCTGACCTACTGAATCAAGGCTCCTCACTCCCAGTCTCTTCTGACCAACTGAATCATGGCTCCTCACTCCCAGTCGATGGTTGAATGGTTCTCAGCTCCAGTCTCTCCTTCAGACTGTTGAAGGGTTCTCGGCTCCAGTCTCCAGAGTGTGTGTCCATGGGGGATATATCATTCAAGACTTCCCTGAGCTAGAGGGCCTTGGGAGACACTGGAGCTGAGATCCCTTCAAAAGTCTGAATCAAGGCTCCTCACTCGCAGTCTGTCCTTCAGACTGTTGAATGGTTCTCAGCTCCAGTCTCTCCTTCAGACTGCTGAATGGATCTCAGCTCCAGTCTGGAGGAGAGACTGGGAGTGAGGAGACTTGATTCAGACTGTTGAAGGGATCTCATCTCCAGTGTCTCCCAAGGCCCTCTAGCTCAGGGAAGTCTTGAATGGTATATCCCCCATGGACACACACACTCTTTATTGGCTAAGCTCTCCCTCCCCCACTGACATGTAATTCCCCCTACTCCTCATTCCCCAAATCCCCTTTTAGTTATTTCAGAGTGCTTGCCAGCTGCCACATTAGAGACAGACAGTGTTCTACTAATAGCTGTTAGCAGCATATGCCTTGAACTTTGCATTAGAGAGAGAAGGGGACTTTTCATGCAAAAGAAGTCAAATGATCCATAACATATTATTCTGTCATTTGAAAACAGGAAATTATGATCGAGGGAGTGGCTGTGCCTTCCCCCGGGCCCTGTGTAGCATTACAATCCTCTCTCCATCATATTATGGAAGTGAAATACCTGCATTCTGTTAATTCATGGGAACGTGGTTTGTTTAACAGGAATACTAATGAATGTGCAAAATACAAACAACTTCCTGTTATAGTCCAGGGTAGTTGTTTGTGGAGATATTTTTTCAGACTTTTATTTTTGTGTCCCTGTACAACGTCAAGACTCACATGCATGATAATGCTATATCCTGTCTTTGTGTTAAGTTGTAATTAACAAATACACATGTGAATCAATAGAACAATAGATGACTGAATGAAGGAATGAAGGAGTGAGTGAATGAATGAATGAATATATAAATGAATGAATGAATGAATGAATGAATGAGTGAGTGAATGAATGAATGAGTGAGTGAATGAATGAATGAATAAAGGAATGAATGAATGTATAAATGAATGAATGAATGAGTGAGTGAATGAATGAATGAGTGAGTGAATGAATGAATGAGTGAGTGAATGAATGAATAAAGGAATGAATGAATGCATGCATGAGTGAATGAATGAATGAATGAGTGAGTGAATGAATGAATGAATGAATGAATGAATGCATGCATGAGTGAATGAATGAATGAATGAGTGAGTAAATGAATGAATGAATAAAGGAATGAATGAATGAATGAATGAATGAGTGAGTGAATGAATGAATGAGTGAGTGAATGAATGAATAAAGGAATGAATGAATGAATGCATGAGTGAATGAATGAATGAATGAAGCAGTGATATTCCTAGATACAAACTGTTCTGATCTTTTGACTTTTTCCACATTTTGTTAAGTTACAGTCTTATTCTATTAATATATTATTAATATATTAGAATATAAATATTAATATATTTCATCATCAATCTACATACTATCCCGCATAATGTTAAAGTGAAAAGAAGTTTTTAGAAATGTAGAAATGTATAAAAATAACAAATATTAATTACATTAACATATTATTTACATATGTATTCAGAACCTTTGCTATGAGACTCGAAATTGAGCTCAGGTGCATCCTGTTTCCATGGATCATCCTTGAGATGTTTCTACAACTTGATTGTGGTCAATTCAATTGATTGGACATGATTTGGAAAGGCACACACCTGTCCATATAAGGTCCCACAGTTGACATGTCAGAGCAAAAACCAAGCCACGAGGTCAAAAGAATTGTGCTCCGAGACTGGATTGTGTCCAGGTAAAGATCTGGCTAAGGGTACCAAAAAATGTCTGCAGTATTGAAGGTCCCTAAGAACACAGTGGCCTCCATCATTATTAAATGGAAGAAGTTTGGAACCACCAAGACTCTTCCTCGAGCTTGCACAGACAAACTGAGCAATCGGGAGAGAAGGGCCTTGGTTAGGAAGGTGGCCAAGTATGCAATGGTCACTCTGACAGAGGTCCAGAGTTCCTCTGTAGAGATTTGTAGAACATTCCAGAATGACAAGCATCTCTGCAGCACTCCACCAATCAGGACTTTATGGTAGAGTGGCCAGACGGATGCCACTCCTCAGTAAAAGGCACTTACAGCCCACTTGGAGCCAAAAGGAACCTAAAGATCTCTCAGACCATGAGAAACAAGATTCTCTGATCTGATGAAACAAAGATTGAACTATTTGGTCTGAATGTCAAGCATCACGTCTGGAGGAACCCTGAACCATCCCTACAGTGAAGCACAGTGGTGGCAGCATCATGCTGTGGGGATGTTTTTCAGCGGGAAGGACTGGAAGACTAGTCAGGATTGAGGGAAAGATGAATGGAATAAAGTACAGAGAGCTCCTTGTTGAGAACCTGCGCCAGAGCGCTCAGTACTTCAGACTGGTGCAAAGTTTCACCTTCAAACAGGACAACGACCCTAAGCACACAGCCAAGACAACGCAGGAGAGACTTCGGGACAAGTCTCTGAATGTCATTGAGTGGTCCAGCCAGAGCCTGGACTTGAACCCGATCCAACATCTCTGGAGAGCCTTGAAAATTGCTTTGCAGTGATGTTCCCCATCCAACATGACAGAGCTTGAGAGTATCTGCAAAGAAGAATGGGAGAAACTCCCCAAATACAGGTGCTCCAAGCTCGTAGCATCACACCCAAGAAGACTCGAAGCTTTAATGGCTGCCAAAGGTACTTTAACAAAGTACTGAGTAAAGGGTCTGAATACTTACAGTACCAGTCAAAAGTTTGAACACGTCTACTCATTCAAGGGATTTTCTATATTTTTAATATTTTCTACATTGTAGAATAATAGTGAAGAAATAAAAACTATGAAATAACCGATATGGAGCCATGTAGTAACCAAAAAAGTGTTAAACAAATCAAAATATATTTTATATTTGAGATTCTTCAAAGTAGCCACCCTTTGCCTTGATGACAGTTGTGCACACTTTTGGCATTCTCTCAACCAGCTTCACCTGGAATGCTTTTCCAACAGTCTTGAAGGAGTTCCTAGATTTGCTAAGCACTTGTTGGCTGATTTTCATTCACTCTTCGGTCCAACTCATCCCAAACCATAGGATGATTGTGGAGGCCAGGTCATCTGATGCAGCACTCCATCACGCTCCTTCTTGATCAAATAGCCATTACACATCCTGGAGGTTTGTTGGGTCATTCTCCTGTTGATTAACAAATTATATTCCCACTGAGCACAAACCAGATGGGATGGCGTATCGCTGCAGAATGCTGTGGTAGCCATGCTGGTTAAGTGTGCCTTGAGTTCTAAATAAATCACTGACAGTGTCACCAGAAAAGCACCCCCACACCATCACACCTCTTCCTCAAAGCGTCACGGTGGGAACCACACATTAAGAGACCATCCATTCACCTACTCTGCGTCTCACAAAGACACGGCAAAAGTCTCTTCTTATCACTGGTGTCCTTTAGTGGTGGTTTCTTTGCAGCAATTGAACCATGAAGGCCTGATTCACACAGTCTCCTCTGAACAGTTGATGTTGAGATGTGTCTGTTACTTGAACTCGGTGAAGCATTTATTTTGTACTGCAATTTCTGAGGCTGGTAACTCTAATGACCTTATCCTTTGCAGCAGAGGTAACTCTTGGTCTTCCTTTCCTGTGGAGTGCCATTTTCATCATAGGGCTTGATGGTTTTTGAGACTGCACTTGAAGATTCTTGATTCTTGAAATGTTCTGCATTGTCCCATCATTACCTTCATGTCCTAAAGTAATGATGGACTCTCATTTCTCTTTGATTATTTGAGCTGTTCTTGCCATAATATGGACTTGGTCTTTCACCAAATAGAGCTATCTTCTGTATAACAACTTGTTGAGAAGGAAAAATATTCAACAAATTAACTTTTAACAAGCCACACCTGTTAATCAAAATGCATTTCAGGTGACTACTTCATGAAGCTGGTTGAGACAATGCCAAGATTGTGCAAAGCTACTGTATCATCAAGGCAAAGGATGGCCATTTTGAAGAATCTCACATATAAAATATATTTTGATTTGTTTAACACTTCTTTGGTTACTACACGATTCCATATGTATTATTTCATAGTTTTGATGTCTTCACTATTTTTCACAATGTAGAAAATAGTAAAAATAAAGAAAAACCTTTGAATGACTAGGTGTGTCCAAACTTTTGACGGGTTCCGTATGTAAATGTGATATTTCATTATTATTGTTTGTTATACATTTGCTAAAATAAAAAATAAAAGCAGTTTTTGCTTTTTCATTGTGGGGTATTGTGATGTCATTATGGGGTATTGTGATGTAATTATGGGGTATTGTGATGTCATTATGGGGTATTGCGTGTAGATTGATGAAGGAAAAAACAATTTAATCCATTTTAGAATAATGTAACATAATGTGGAAAAAGCCAAGGGGTCTGAATACATTCTGAATGCACTGTATGCCCAAGATCAACAGCCCTAAGTGGGTGTCAAAGACACAAGGGTGAGAGAGAGGTCTTCCCTCTTTATTTGACTTGGCCTTGAGTGATACTATCAAACCAGATAGTCCATAGGTACAATTGTCCCGTGTTCACTAGTACAGTGCAATGCCTGTCAATAGTTTTCAACAAACATTGCTGTTCATAGTTGATGAAGACTACATTGCCAACGCTGTTCATAGTTGATGAAGACTACATTGCCAACGCTGTTCATAGTTGATGAAGACTACATTGTTGTATTTGCCATTATTTTGTTTTCATGCCATTGAGCAACTCGTGCACCTTTTCTGCTCGGCAGACAATACGTGTTACAGACGACATCCAGAAATACCTCCAGGAAGCCTAGACTACTTACAGTACCCAATCCCCCCCCCCCCACCCCCCAACCCCACCTCTTAGAAAATAGTTTAAACCTCTAAAGCTGTTGCTTTGAAGTTTACTCTGACTAGTTTTCTTCTTCCATGGATTACACGAGAGAAAGTTCAAAAGCAACTTCAAAACTACTGAGGATTGATAGATTCCTTTGTGGTTCCTCCCCTCCTCTCTGCCTCCACTGGATCCACCATCCTCGGCAGGCTGTTTCCAATAATTTGCGATGAGGCGGCCGAATTTTATGGAGGCACCATTCGACGCTGATCGATGAAGAAGGGGAGGAAGAAAAAGAGGAGCCTCTCGTTCCTCGTCGTTCTGTAAATTAGGCCTTCCATCAGCACTTTAGAGTTTTTTCTCAGATCTCGGACACATTTTAGGAGGAGAAATAACATACGCAATTTCCACACCCTCTCGGCACGCATTGAAGTTTCCACCTACTCACACTCACGGCTAGACGATACGAGAAAACAGCAATCTCCTTAGAAGTAATACACTAAAAAGAGGGGAAAGTGTTTCGGTGGTTTAGTAGTTAATTAAATGCAGGTCGTAGATGTATCTATCTACAGTATCTGTTTGGACAGCTGAAGTGAAGTCAGAGTGGGTTTCTGGGCTGTATAAGGCCCAGTGAAGTCAAAAAACTAGACCCCCTCCCTCCCCACTCCCTGTGTTTTATATACTGTACATTTGTACGCTGTGAGGTTGGAATAATACTGTGGAATTGTGAAAATTATGATAATTACTTTTTAGCGTTAGAGCTGTTAGAAAAGACCACCTGAAAGTTCTGCCTGTTTTGGTGGGATGGAGTTTTGGCCTACCTGGTGACATCACCAGGCGATAAATTAGTTTTAATAGACCAATAAGAAAGAGAGTTTCAAACCTCTCTGCCAATAACAGCTAGTTTTCAGTTTTCCCCTCCCCACTCAGACCACTCCCAGACACTCCTAGCAAAAGTTTTGCTTGAGAAATTGCTCTTCATGAGAAGCTAGTTTATTTTTGTCCATTTTCAAAATAAGGTACTTAAATTGTTACCCAGAATTGATTTGATATCGAGATTAAAAATGGCTACATTAGACCTTAATTTATTCTCAGTAGTCCTGGTTAATCTTTGCGCAGTGAGGTAAAAGCAATCAGGGTGCCACTGCCAAAAAACACATCTGTCCTCGAGAAAAAAAAAAACGAAGAGAAAGGTTAAGAAGTAAAATGAAAATATCCAGTGCTGTGCAAACACTTTTTCGAGGACGAGGTAGATGGGGTATTTTTTGCATCACTGTTTGTAATTTAGATGCTATGTCATATTGCATGGTTTTGGATTTGGATTGGCTAAGCAGAACAACGCAGGGGGTCATGACTTATTGAGGGCGTTGAACGAGCCCTGCGTTTAAGGGAAAATTCATCGCATTGTACTTTATTTAAGTTACTGCGTCAGGCTTGATGTTTGTTGCTGTAAACGAAGGACGGGTGAGACGCCTAAGGAATTGTGTTTATGAACTTTACTTTTATTTAAGAGAAAACAATTCTGAAGATTATTTCTCAGGAGACATCTCCAAATGCATACAAACCATTTGTTATTGAAAGAATTGGGCAATTAAAGCACAAAAATCCACTCTAATCGTTAGGTTTTTTTTTTCTGCATCGTTCCTATTTTTCTTCATTAGCCAGATTTCACTTTTGAAGTTTACGACTTATCCATACAAACTAATAATTGCAGTGTTTCCTACTGGGAATATCACACATTCTAATCTGTTCTAACCCTTTGACATGTAAATCTCATCTCGCTTAATTTCATTCTCTACTTTTCCCTGTGTGATGTTAATATATTCATATTTCATATTCATTTGAGTTATTGTCTTTACCCCCTCAGCGAATAACAACACAGACACAGACAGACGGACAGACGGACAGACAGACAGACAGACAGAGAGAGAGACAAAGAGAGAGAGAGAGAGAGAGAGAGAGAGAGAGAGAGAGAGACAAAGAGAGAGAGAGAGAGAGAGAGAGAGAGAGAGAGAGAGAGAGAGAGAGAGCGAGACAAAGAGACAAAGAGAGAGAGAGACAAAGAGAGAGAGAGAGAGAGATAGAGAGAGAGAGAGACAAAGAGAGAGAGAGAGAGAGAGAGCGAGACAAAGAGACAAAGAGAGAGAGAGACAAAGAGAGAGAGAGAGAGAGATAGAGAGAGAGAGAGACAAAGAGAGAGAGTGCTCACTGCCCACAAAATGAGGTGGAAACTGAGCTGCACTTCCTAACCTCCTGCCCAATGTATGACCATATTAGAGAGACACATTTCCCTCAGATTACACAGATCCACAAAGAATTTGAAAACAAATCCAAATTTGAAAAACTCCCATATCTACTGGGTGAGTAGATCCACAGTGGGTCCACAGTGTGCCATCACAGCAGCAAGATTTGTGACCTGTTGCCACGAGAAAAGGGCAACCAGTGAAGAACACACACCATTGTAAATACAACCCATATTTATGCTTATTTATTTTATCTTGTGTCCTTTAACCATTTGTACATTGTTAAAACACTGTATATATATATAATATGACATTTGTAATGTCTTTACTGTTTTGAAACCTCTGTATGTGTAATGTTTACTGTTAATTTTTGTTGTTTTTCACTTTATATATTCACTTTGTATGTTGTCTACCTCACTTGCTTTGGCAATGTTAACACATGTTTCCCATGCCAATAAAGCCCTTGAATTGAATTGAATTGAATTGAATTGAATTGAGAGAGAGAGAGAGAGAGAGAGAGAGAGAGAGAGAGAGAGAGAGAGAGATCTAAAGAGATGATATTGAGGCTATCCAGCACAGTAGTTGCAAACATAACAACAGCACCAGGAAAGAGCTGATGCTTTGGCGATGTGATGTCAGAGAATGAAATCGGTCAGTAGTGCATGGCTGTAGCTATGAAGCACACCGCAGATAACCTCTCATTATTACCCAAACACTCACACACACACACCGTTTCACAAGCACACACACACACACACACACACACACACACACACACACGCACACACACACACACACACACACGCACACACACACACACACACACACACACACACACACACACACACACACACACACACACACACACACATACATATAGTTTCACCCAGGTGAAAGTGAGGTCCCTGGTGTCCCTGTCTACCCGGCTGCCAGTAATGCCATCAGGGTATGGTACAGAGGACTGCTAGCATTTTGTAGTCCCCTGTTTTGTCGGCCACTCTCCCTGGATGAAGGGGATCGATCTGTCGCCAGGAAACTGTGCTCAATGGAGGTCACTGTGTGTGTGTGTGTGTGTGTGTGTGTGTGTGTGTGTGTGTGTGTGTGTGTGTGTGTGTGTGTGTGCATGAATTTCTGCATATCTGTGTGTATGTGTAGGAATGCGTTTCTGTGTGTGGGTGCCTGTGTGTGTGTGTGTGTGTGTGTGTGTGTGTGTGTGTGTGTGTGTGTGTGTGTGTGTGTGTGTGTGTGTGTGTGTGTGTGTGTGTGTGTGTGTGTGTGTGTGTGTGTATGTTTTTTGTGTGTGTTTATGTTCCCTTATACTGATCAGATTCTAAAATGGCAGCCCATGACTGAGACTAACCTCTAGAATAACCACTACACAAACTGATCAGATTAACCACTAGACTAAACACTAGAATAACCACTAGACAAACTGATCAGATTAACAAACTAGACAAACCACTGTAATTACCACTAGACTAACAGACCAGACTACCCACTAGACTAACAACTAGAATAACAGACCAGACTAACCACTAGAATAACCACTAGACAAACAGACCAGACTAACCACTAGACTAACCACTAGAATAACAGACCAGACTAACCACTAAAATAACCACTAGACAAACAGACCAGACTAACCACTAGACTAACAACTAGAATAACAGACCAGACTAACCACTAGAATAACCACTAGACAAACAGACCAGACTAACCACTAGACTAACCACTAGAATAACAGACCAGACTAACCACTAGAATAACCACTAGACAAACAGACCAGACTAACCACTAGAATAACAGACCAGACTAACAACTAGAATAACCACTAGACAAACAGACCAGACTAACCACTAGACTATTCACTAGAATAACAGACCAGACTAACCACTAGACTAACCACTAGACTAACAGACCAGACTAACCACTAGACTAACAGACCAGACTAACCACTAGACTAACAGACCAGACTAACCACTAGACTAACAGACCAGACTAAGCACTAGATGAACAGACCAGACTAACAAGCCCGACTAACCACTAGCATAACCACTAGACTAACAGACCAGACTAACCACCAGAATAACCACTAGACTAACAGACCAGACTACCCACTAGAATAACAGACCAAACTAACCACTAGACTAAACACTAGAATAACCACTAGACAAACTGATCAGATTAACAAACCAGACAAACCACTAGAATTACCACTAGACTAACAGACCAGACTAACCACTAGAATAACCACTAGACTAACAGACCAGACTAACCACTAGAATAACCACTAGACTAACCACTAGACTAAAAGACCAGACTAACCACTAGACTAACCACTAGACTAACAGATCAGACTAACCACTAGACTAACCACTAGAATAACATACCATACTACCCACTAGACAAACAGACCAGACTAACCACTAGACTAACAGATCAGACTAACAAACCAGAATAACCACTAGACTAACAGACCAGACTAACCACTAGACTAACAGACCAGACTAACCACTAGACTAACAGACCAGACTAACCACTAGACTAACCACTAGACAAACAGACCAGACTAACCACTAGACTAACAGATCAGACTAACAAACCAGAATAACCACTAGAATAACAGACCAGACTAACCACTAGAATAACAGACCAGGCTACCCACTAGACAAACAGACCAGACTAACCACTAGACTAACAGATCAGACTAACCACTAGACTAACCACAAGAATAACAGACCAGGCTACCCACTAGACAAACAGACCAGACTAACCACTAGACTAACAGATCAGACTAACAAACCAGAATAACCACTAGAATAACAGACCAGACTAACCACTAGAATAACAGACCAGACTAACCACTTGAATAACCACTAGACTAACAGACCAGACTAACCACTAGACTAACAGACCAGACTAACCACTAGATTAACAGACCAGACTAACCACTAGAATAACCACTAGACTAACAGACCAGACTAACCACTAGAATAACAGACCAGACTAACCACTAGACTAACAGACCAGACTAACCACTAGACTAACCACTAGACTAACCACTATGAACCAACAGAACAGACCAGACTAACCATTAGAATAACAGACCAGACTAACCACTAGAATAACAGACCAGACTAACCACTAAGAACCAACAGAACAGACCAGACTAACCACTATGAACCAAAATAACAGACCAGACTAACCACTAAGAACCAACAGAACAGACCAGACTAACCACTATGAACCAACAGAACAGACCAGACTAACCACTATGAACCAACAGAACAGACCAGACTAACCACTATGAACCAACAGAACAGACCAGACTAACCACTACGAACCAACAGAACAGACCAGACTAACCACTAGAATAACAGACCAGACTAACCACTAGAATAACAGACCAGACTAACCACTATGAACCAAAATAACAGACCAGACTAACCACTATGAACCAAAATAACAGACCAGACTAACCACTATGAACCAAAATAACAGACCAGACTAACCACTATGAACCAACAGAACAGACCAGACTAACCACTATGAACCAACAGAACAGACCAGACTCCAACCACTATGAACCAACTAGACTGTACAGGATATTTCCCACTGTATTGCATTGTTCCGCTTGAGGACCTCTGGGCCAGGATCATTAGCTGGGATTCCGACATACACACACACACACACACACACACACACACACACACACACACACACGAACACACACACGAACACACACAAACACACACACACAGAGTGATTCTGTGGGTGCCATCTGGTTCAGGGGGGGGATTAATTTTGGGGTGAGACACACCAAATCCTGAACCGATGGCTGCTAATCTTCAGATCCATCATTTCACCCCTCAGCCACTGCTTAATTAAGACGATACAACTCTATCTATTGCGGGTGGTGACAGACTTGTACTGCACTTGACTGTGACTCTGTGTGTGTATTATAAGGATTTACCATCAAGCTGTTATGATTATGAGTATGAGAGAACAGAAAAGTTCAAACCAGTAATACAAAACCATGATTATTATAGTGCAAGAGGCATTACTGTGTCCTGCATTCTCTTTTGTTGTCGCGTTTAATTCAAATAACACAGCAGACTGTGTAGACAGCACATCTACAAGACCAGACAAACTACACCACAGCTTTCAATAACAGTCCAATTGGTCTGTTAGTGTTGACGCCTGGGTTTCTGTCTGCGTCTCTGCGTCATTGTAACAAGGTCTTTAGACCCTGCAAAACAGCACTGTCTTCTACGTTAACAACTGTTAGAGGAATTAAATTCCTATGTGTTTAATACCCAATTAAATTAATACACTCAGCCCATTTCTAAGGATTTGTAAGAAACGTATTTGCATAAAATGGGCGGAGACCAGTCTCAAAATCGAGCACTAGCGTTTATTCTCCAGAGTACTGAACATGATACATTTTACAACAGGTTATAAACTGAAAATGACGTCATTAGGTTTCAAACTGTCCCGTCTCTCCTCCACTCCGGTACGATGGCAGTATAGTTCTCAAGCCTTCCTACATCGTCCATCACCAATTTAGATCATTTATGACCAGGCCAAGGTCCTCCTGTGTAGATAAGCATTCTAGCCAGTCTGACGATAAGTTCATTTGTTTCTACCAAGGAACAGACAGTCATTGTTCTAATTCTTGATTATATTTACACACATTATATTCAGCACTAGGATTAAAAGAAAATGCATACATCTATACAGTAACATAATAGTATTCTGATTAGTCAGTCCTGATTGAAATGTATACAAAAAAATCCCTTAACAACAACATCGTAAATGTTGGTGAGGTCTAACGTGCATGGAACACACCGACACCGTCACTACATTTCGGTGCACCAGAGTTACATTCATTTCCAGTGAAACGCTGAGGTTGCCGTGCAGCATTGCACTGCAGAGGCAGTTGCAGTGCGTTCTGTGTGGAGCGTACGTTGGATTTATCAAACACACGCGTCAAACTGTACGCGTGGACGGCTTGACAGAAAGGGTAACAGAAGGTGAACGTTGAACTTTCGCGCAAAAGAGTAATGACGGTGTCGGTGTGTTCGAAAGCGTAAGAGATAATCATTTTGATAGGTCTAAATGGGCTCTCTTCCTGTTGATCGGGTGAAGGTTTTGACCACAGAGAGCATAAATCCAATATCCTTATCAGGTGTTCGGATCACCATTTTAGACACTATACGATTTATATGGAGGATCAATGACAAAGAAAAGTACATTTGAATTTTTTTTTTAATAAAACTGATGAACTGCTGTGTGAAGTATCTGCAAATAATCACTAGAACAACTAATGCCTCTTTATGTAATGATACACTGGATATATACTGTCCACTGTATAATAACATAGCAGGGGGTATATAATAACATGGTAGGGGGTATATAATAACATAGCAGGGGGTATATAATGACATAGCATGGGGTATATCATAACATAGCAGGGGGTATATAATAACATGGTAGGGGGTATATAATAACATAGCATGGGGTATATAATAACATAGCATGGGGTATATCATAACATAGCAGGGGGTATATAATAACATGGTAGGGGGTATATAATAACATAGCATGGGGTATATAATAACATAGCAGGGGGTATATAATAACATAGCATGGGGTATATAATAACATAGCAGGGGGTATATAATAACATAGCATGGGGTATATAACAACATAGCAGGGGGTATATAATAACATAGCATGGGGTATATAATAACATAGCAGGGGGTATATAATAACATAGCAGGGGGTATATAATAACATAGCATGGGGTATATAATAACATAGCAGGGGGTATATAATAACATAGCAGGGGGTATATAATAACATAGCATGGGGTATATAATAACATAGCAGGGGGTATATAATAACATAGCATGGGGTATATAATAACATGGCAGGGGGTATATAATAACATGGTAGGGGGTATATAATAACATGGTAGGGGTTATATAATAACATAGCAGGGGGTATATAATAACATGGTAGGGGGTATATAATAACATAGCAGGAGGTATATAATAACATAGCATGGGGTATATAATAACATAGCAGGGGGTATATAATAACATAGCATGGGGTATATAATAACATGGCAGGGGGTATATAATAACATGGTATGGGGTATATAATAACATGGTAGGGGGTATATAATAACATGGCAGGGGGTATATAATTACATAGCAGGGGTATATAATAACATAGCAGGCTGTATATAATAACATGGCAGGGGGTATATAATAACATGGCAGGGGGTATATAATAACATGGTAGGGGGTATATAATAACAAGGTAGGGGTTATATAATAACATAGCAGGGGGTATATAATAACATACCATGGGGTATATAATAACATAGCAGGGTGTATATAATAACATGGCAGGGGGTATATAATAACATGGTATGGGGTATATAATAACATGGTAGGGGGTATATAATAACATGGCAGGGGGTATATAATTACATATCAGGGGTATATAATAACATAGCAGGGGGTATATGATAACATGGCAGGGGGTATATAATAACATGGCAGGGGGTATATAATAACATGGTATGGGGTATATAATAACATGGTAGGAGGTATATAATAACATGGCAGGGGGTATATAATTACATATCAGGGGTATATAATAACATAGCAGGGGGTATATAATAACATAGCAGGGGGTATATAATAACATGGTAGGGGGTATATAATAACATAGCAGGGGGTATATAATAACATAGCAGGGGGTATATAATTACATTTCAGGGGTATATAATAACATAGCAGGGGGTATATAATAACATGGTTGGGGGTATATAATAACATAGCAGGGGGTATATAACAATATAGCAGGGGGTATATAATAACATGGTAGGGGTATATAATAACATGGTAGGGGGTATATAATTACATAGCAGGGGGAAAATAATTACATAGCAGGGGTATATAATTACATAGCAGGGGGAAAATAATAACATGGCAGGGGGTATATAAAAACATGGTAGGGGGTATATAATAACATAGCAGCGGGTATATAATAATATAGCAGGGGGTATGTAATAACATGGCAGGGGGTATATAATAACATGGTAGGGGTATATAATAACATGGTAGGGGGTATATAATAACATGGCAGAGGGTATATAATTACATATCAGGGGTATATAATAACATAGCAGGGGGTATATGATAACATAGCAGGGGGTATATAATTACATATCAGGGGTATATAATAACATAGCAGGGGGTATATAATAACATGGCAGGGGGTATATTATAACATAGCAGGGGGTATATAATTACATATCAGGGGTATATAATAACATAGTAGGGGGTATATAATGACATAGCAGGGGGTATATAATAACATAGCAGGGGGTATATAATAACATAGCAGGGGTATATTATTACATAGCAGGGGGTATATAATAACATAGCAGGGGGTATATAATAACATTGCAGGGGGTATATAATGACATAGCAGGGGGTATATAATCACATAGCAGGGGGTATATAATGACATAGCAGGGGGTATATAATCACATAGCAGGGGGTATATAATAACATGGCAGGGGTATATAATAACATGGTAGGGGGTATATAATAACATGGTAGGGGTTATATAATAACATAGCAGGTGGTATATAATCACATAGCAGGGGGTATATAATAACATGGCAGGGGTATATAATAACATAGCAGGGGGTATATAATAACATGGTAGGGGTATATCATAACATAGCAGGGGGTATATAATAACATGGTAGGGGGTATATAATAACATAGCAGGGGGTATATAATCACATAGCAGGGGGTATATGATCACATGGCATGGGGTATATCATAACACAGCAGGGGGTATATAATAACATGGTAGGGGGTATATAATAACATAGCAGGGGGAAAATAATAACATGGCAGGGGGTATATAAAAACATGGTAGGGGGTATATAATAACATAGCAGCGGGTATATAATAATATAGCAGGGGGTATATAATAACATGGCAGGGGGTATATAATAACATGGTAGGGGTATATAATAACATGGTAGGGGGTATATAATAACATGGCAGGGGGTATATAATTACATATCAGGGGTATATAATAACATAGCAGGGGGTATATAATAACATAGCAGGGGTATATTATTACATAGCAGGGGGTATATAATAACATAGCAGGGGGTATATAATAACATTGCAGGGGGTATATAATGACATAGCAGGGGGTATATAATCACATAGCAGGGGGTATATAATGACATAGCAGGGGGTATATAATCACATAGCAGGGGGTATATAATAACATGGCAGGGGTATATAATAACATGGTAGGGGGTATATAATAACATGGTAGGGGTTATATAATAACATAGCAGGTGGTATATAATCACATAGCAGGGGGTATATAATAACATGGCAGGGGTATATAATAACATAGCAGGGGGTATATAATAACATGGTAGGGGTATATCATAACATAGCAGGGGGTATATAATAACATGGTAGGGGGTATATAATAACATAGCAGGGGGTATATAATCACATAGCAGGGGGTATATGATCACATGGCATGGGGTATATCATAACACAGCAGGGGGTATATAATAACATGGTAGGGGGTATATAATAACATAGCAGGGGGTATATAATCACATAGCAGGGGGTATATAATCACATGGCATGGGGTATATAATAACATGGTAGGGGGTATTTAAAAGATGTTAAACCAGGGCAGCAGCAGGGGAGGACACCAAACCAACGATGCTTCATCCGAAGCTGATCATTTAAAGTCGTATTGATCCATCCACCAACCGACTCAAAGCAGCCCACCTCCCCTTAATGACCAATTTCCTACTTCCTGTAGGATTCCTTTATCTTTCTCCATGCCAAGGGGTGTGATCATTCAGGGCGTAAAGAGAGGAGAGAAGATTCTGGAAGGAAATACAGACAGACAGACAGACAGACAGACATACAGACAGGCAGACAGACAGACAGACAGACAGGCAGACAGACAGACAGACAGACAGACAGATAGTGTGGCATGGGATGAATCTAAGTGTTAAATTAAAATCTCCATATCAACATATCTAAGCCAATGTCGATGAAAATGTGACTACATGACACTCATGATCCGTCTGGCAGTTACCGAGGAACCACTCGGATTAAAACGACACTACTGTGTCTATAAGGTGACAGCTAGACTTGGATCCATTTGGACTGAATACATTTTGTAGGTGCAGCAGTGTTTATATAATGAAGAATTTAAAATCGCTCTAACGTGCACTTTTGCGTTCATTAAGACTTGATGTGCTGACTTATTGTAACATTTCTGATAATAAAATAAATTTAAAAAATCAGCCCAATCTCAGAGTTCTAATACCGGACCAAAGCACTTGGGTTGAGCAGCAACAGTGCTAGTTGCTAGATAACACTAGTCGGATAATTTATCCTTTTGTGAATAGGGGGCAGTATTTTCATTTTTGGAAAAACAACGTTCCCGTAGTAAACGGGATATTTTGTTGGGACAGGATGCTAGAATATGCATATACAGTTTAGGATAGAAAACACTCTAAAGTTTCCAAAACTGTAAAAATATTGTCTGTGAGTATAACAGAACTGATGTTGCAGGCGAAACCTGGTGAGAAATCCAATCCGGAAGTGCCTCATGTTTTGAAAGCGCTGCATTCCAATGCGTCCCTATTGAGCAGTGAATGGGCTATCAACCAGATTACTTTTTCTCCGTATTCACCAAGGTGTTTACAGCATTGTGACATAGTTTTACACATTTCTGTTGAAGAATACGCCGTAAGCTGCTACATTGCGCAACTGGTCAGCTGATGGCTCCCAGAGTGATTCTCGCGTAAAATACAGAGGTAGCCATTATTCCAATCGGTCCTACTGAAAAACCAATTGTCCCGGTGGATATATTATCGAATAGATATTTGAAAAACACCTTGAGGATTGATTATAAACAACGTTTGCCATGTTTCTGTCGATTTTTCGGCGTTTTCGTGACTGCAATTTCCGGGCGATTTCTCAGCCAAACATGAAGAACAAACAAGCTATTTCACCTACAAAAATAATATTTTTTTGAAAAAAGGAACATTGGCTATCTAACTGGGAGTCTCGTGAGTGAAAACATCCGAAGCTCATCAAAGGTAAACGGTTAAATTAGACTCCTTTTCTGATTTCCGTGACCAAGTTACCTGCTGCTAGCTGGACAAAATGCTATGCTAGGCTATCGATAAACTTACACAAATGCTTGTCTAGCTTTGGCTGTAAAGCATATTTTGAAAATCTGAGATGACAGGGTGATTAACAAAAGGCTGTGTCTCAATATATTTCACTTGTGATTTTCATGAATATGAATATTTATTTATTTATTTATTTATTATTTATTTATTATTATTTATTTATGTCCGTTGCGTTATGCTAATTAGTGTCAGTCGATGATTACGCTCCCTCATGCGGGATGGGGAGTCAATAGAGGATAACAGGCAATTTACAATCAAAGCAAGCTAGCTATATTTGGCTATGGAAGATTTTTCACATGCCTGAAGTAATCTGTGTAAACTGTTGGCCTTGACACCTGCATGAAATAAGCACAAAGAAGGTAGAGAACGTTCTTGGCTGCTACGCACAACTCAATGTTGACAGAATACGGTGCATTCTGAAAGTATTCAGAAACCTTGACTTTTTCCACATTTTGTTACGATACAGGCTTACTCTAAAATTGATTACATTTTTTTCGCTCATCAATCTACACACAATTTCCCATAATGACAAAGCGAAAACAGGTTTTTAGAAATGTTTGCAAATCTATTAAAAACAAAAAACAGAAAAACATTAGTTACATAGTTACATAGTTACATAGTTACATAGTTACATAGTTACATCGTTACATAGTTAGGTATTCAGACCCTTTGACATGAGACTTGAAATGGAGCTCAGGTGCATCCTGTTTCTATTGATCATCCTTGAGCTGTTTCCACAACTTGATTGGAGTCCACCTGTGGTTAATTCAATTGATTGGATATGATTTGGAAAGGCACACACACCTGTCTATATAAGGTCCCACAGTTGAAAGTGCATGTCAGAACTAAAACCAAGCCATGAGGTCGAAGAAATTGTCTGTACAGCTCTGAGACAGGATTGTGTCGAGGCCCAAATCTGGGGAAGGGTACCGAAAAATTGTCTGTAGCATTGAAGGTCCCCAAGAACACAGTGGCCTCCATCATTCTTCAATGGAAGAAGTTTGGAACCACCAAGACTCTTTATAGAGCTGGCCACCTGGCCAAAATGAGCAATCGGGAGAGAAGGGTCTTGGTCAGGGAGGTGACCAAGAACCTGATGTTCACTCTGACAGAGCTTCAGAGTTCCTCTGTGGAGATGAGAGAACCTCGCAGAAGGACAACCATCTCTGCAGCACTCCACCAATCAGGCCTTTAAGGTAGAGTGGCCAGACGGAAGCCACACCTCAGTTATAGGCACATGAAAGCATTCTTGGAGTTCGCCAAAAGGAACATGAAGACTATCAGACCATGAGAAATAAGATTCTCTGGCCTGATGAAACCAAGATTGAACTCTTTGGCCTGAACGCCAAACGTCACGTCAGGAGGAAACCCGTCTGTAGTAAATGTGATATTGCAAAAATGTCAAAAAAGCTGCTTTGGCTTCGTCATTATGGGGTATTGTGATGTCATTATGGGGTATTGTGATGTCATTATGAAGTATTGTGATGCCATTATGGGGTATTGTGATGTCATTATGGGGTATTGTGTGTAGATTGATGAGGAAAAAAATATATAATCCATTTTAGAAAAAGGCTGGAAGGTAACAAAATGTGGAAAAAGTCAAAGGGTCTGAATACTCTCCCATATTCTGTTTAAGCCTGGGAACCAGCCCTACTGTACTTCTTACTGTAGAAATGATTGTTGAAAACAAGTCTAGGTTGGAACTGTTGCTGTTAAAATACAGGTAATACCTGTATTCTGAACTCGAATAAACTGATTGATCACATCACACACACACACACACACACACACACACACACACACACACACACACACACACACACACACACACACACACACACACACACACACACACACACACACACACACACACACACACACACACACACACAGTCCTAATGAGAGGTGTGTGACTGAGCATGTCTATCCTTGGCTCAGTTTTTGACAGTGAAACCCTGAGGTCATTCTCAGCATTGAGTCTGTTTCTATACAGAGTTGAGAACCCTGACTCATATAGGTATGTGGTGCAAAACTGGATCAGAACATCTACTGCTTTGTCAGCCAGGCAGGAAACCGCTTCCTGCTGTAAACAACCCAGAACTGTGTGAGTGTGTTTGCCTCAAAAAGCATCTTGTTTCAATCAGTTTATTCCAGTTTAGAATATAATTATTATTTGTATTATCTGCAGCAACAGTTCCAACCTAGACTTGTTTCCAACAATAATTTCTACAGTAAGATGTACAACATGCCTGAAAATGTTTCATCTTCATACTGTTACTTAGGGTTTCACTATCAGTAGCTATCTAGCTAGCTTGTTTTGGCTAAAGTTAGCTAGCTAGCTGTTAGCTGTGTACAAAGGGGATTGCTTGTTTGAAAGAGAAACACATTGAGTGCAATGAGAGATGGTACTCCCTTGTTTCTGCTGATCATCACCTGTTATAAAATGACAACAATGCCTTGCTAGTTGACTTACTTTTCCACTGTCAAAGCCCTGTTTCCTGAATACCTGTTTCCTGAAGCCCTGTTTCCTTCAAGAAAACTGCTGGGGGAAAAAAATCGGGGAAACCGCAAACCACACGGGAATCTCCTACCCACTTGTGCAGCTGCCAAACTGAGCAGTTTTTTCTATTTTTTTTATACATATATTTGGTTATTTATTTAACCTTTTTTTTAACTAGCCAAGTCAGTTAAGAACAAATTATTATTTACAAACCCGGACGACGCTGGGCCAACTGTGCGCCTGCCCTATGGGACTCCCAATCAAGGCCGAATGTGGTACTAGTGCCGGGATACCCGTTATAGAATTGCACTTATTGTCTATGCGATTCAAATGTGGGTCAAAAGAAAAGGGAAATACAAGTATAATCTGCAGTGCCTTCATGAAGTATTCAGACCTCTTGACTTTTTCCACATGTTGTTAAGTTACAGACTTATTCTAAAATTGATTCAATTGTTTTTTTTCCCCTCAACAACCTACACACATTACCCCATAATGACGAAGCAAAAACAGGTTTTTAGACATTTTTGCAAATGTATCATTGAATTTTTTTTATTTTGGACATTCATTGACTTGTCCCGAAGCCACTCCTGTGTTGTCTTGGCTGCGTGCTTAGGGTCGTTGTCCTGCTGGAAGGTGAACCTTCTTGAGTACTCTGGAGAAGGTTTTCATTAAGGATATCTTTATACTTTGCTCCGTTCATCTTTCCCTCGATCCTGACTAGTCTCCCAGGACCTGCCTACCTCATGAGTGGCTCCCGTCTGGACACTCTACCAAAAAGGATAAAGGCCTGATTGTTGGAGTGCTGCATAGATGGTTGTCCTTCTGGAAAGTTCTCCCATCTTCACAGAGGGACTCTGGTGATCTTTCAGAGTGACCATTGGGTTCTTGCTCCCTGACCAAGACAATTATCCCCCGATTGTTCAGTTTGGCCAGGTGACCAGCTCTAGGAAGAGTCTTAGTGGTTCCAAACTTCTTCAATTTAAGAATGATAAAGGCCACTGTGTTCTTTGGGACATTCAATGCTGCAGAAATGTTTTGGTACCCTTCCCCAGATCTGTGCCCCGACACAATCCTGTCTCAGGGCTCTACGGACAATTCCTTCAACCTCATGGCTTTGGTTTTGCTCTGACATGCACTGTCAACTATGGAACCTTATATAGACAGGTGTACCTTTACACATCATATCCAATCAATTGAATTTACCATAGGTGGACTAGAAACATTTCAAGGTTAATCAATGGAAACAGGATTCACCTGAGCTCATATTTGAGTCTCATAACAAAAGGGTCTGAAAACTTATGTAAACTACAAAATATGAAAAAAGTTAAGGGGTCTGAATACTGTCTGAATGCAATATGTTTTTTGGGGGCGAAGGAGACTGTCTACCTGTGTCCTAGCTATCTACTATATCCACACACACACACACACACACACACACACACACACACACACACACACACACACACACACACACACACACACACACACACACACAAATACCATGCTTACTTACTTCTCATGTTCTTCTTATTTATGTTTCTCTTGTGTGTTTGTTCTATCATATATTATATTTAGTACTCAATTGACATTGATTACTGCATTGTTGGTTTTGAACTTGCGCGAAAGGCATTTCACTTTACTTAGTTAGCTAATTAACTAGCTAGCTATCACCCAATGTCTTTCACTAAAGCCTACCGAACACCTGAACTCGCCATCGTTAACAGAACAGCGGGAAAACAGGGGGAGACTGTCTTTCGGTGTTCTAGCTAGCTACCATCATTGTCTTCCCCGCCTCTTCTTCTGTTGGGTTTAGAGGCGTATGACATCCAACATTATGGTGCATTACTACCACCTACTGTACTGGAGCACTCCCGCCTGTGTCCCGGAGTGAACCAATATGAACCAATATAAAGAGGCTTTATTGCAGATGCCCCATGAATTGCAGGCTGCAATTGAGCCCTTCTCCGTCTTGCTACTACTGAGGCGAGAACGGTGGAGCCTGGAGAGACCAACTCTCAAGGAATATGTCATTGCCCTCATCTGTCAGACGCTCTCCACCTCTACGGTCCATTCCCGGGACGCATTGCATAATGCAATTGTTTATCTTCTGGTCCCACTGGAACATCCATTTCCTCCACTGAGCGATATCGGAGAAGACAACCGTTGTCCCAGAAAACATTCGCCTGACCACCTCTTAATCCACATCTGACGCACCAGTGCCAGTCCATCGGTGTATCCCAAGTTTCATTCCACTGAGGTGGATGACTAAGATGTCGGGGGAGAAGTAGCACAGGCCCTCTGCCACCTAATGTGACAGTCAATAATGCACTTAAATAGTTAATGGGTAGGATACAAGTTGAGTATTTGTGTATTTTCCAGGAGCTTGCTCGATTGTCTTGTTAAAAGAGATTATGGAAATATTTTCCAGTTTTCTCCATATTGGCTTAAATGGGTTTCTGGTTTTTCTCTTCCCTCTGGAAAATAAGCTGTTAATACTAAATAAATACAAATTACTACATTATTTATGTTGCCGTTTGTCATTGTTGTGTATTTTTACTTGTATTGGTGTGTTATTCTGTATTAAAATGTTGTATAATTGTAACTCTGTCACTAAGGCCTCGGATAAATCATCATGATCAATTTGAAGAAAAGGACATCTCAGTAAATGATAAACTTGGTGTGACTTAACTCGCAAGGGGGAAACACAAAAAGAAAATACTGAGATACGAGGGATAAACCACAGACATAATTTATTATAAAAATATAAGGAATACAAATATATGAAATGAATGACAACACATTCAATACAAATAGGCTTAGTTAAACCTGGGTACGAACGCTGTTCGTCGGCGAGCTTGTTGAATAAACAACAACACAGAGAAGCCACTCAAAGTCAAAATGATTTTAGATTCTCGCCCAGAACAGCGGCCTATTAGTCCTGAACACAGAAGACCAAATCCCATGATACCTTGTTCATGAATCCACGGTGAAAATGCCCCTGGATGTAACTGAGAAACAATGTCCAGCGTCACAGAAGTCCCCACATCGTCTCTGACCCAGCTCCTGTTCAGACTAAAACTAGGCTAGCTCAAATGACTGAAGCCTCAATCTAGCACAGTCCCAGTTAAGACCAGTCAACCCAACAGACTACCCTTTTCAACTCTACTTTTTAGTAAGTTAAGGAAAAATGTATTTAAGCTCAAAACAAATAGTATATTTAAATGTTTAAAAAATTAAGTTTACATTCGACAAAATCTATAGTGTCTGCCTCTATCTTTACTCTTGACTTGAATCACCTGTGCAGAGTCCCGCGTGCCCCCACAAACTCATAGTCCCCGGACTTGCCCAAAACCTTACAAGCTCTATGATTGACTAATCCAGCCAGGTAACCAAATGTTCACAGCCACAGTTTACATGCGCAGGAGTGAAGAAAAACGAAGTAGAGCGTACATTGGAGAATTCAACCAACGTGACTCAAATGATTTCCCTGTCATGTCTCTTTAAAATGTGGACATGAATTACAAAAACAAGTGTTTGTGTTGCAAAAAACATCATCAAACTAAATTCAACCATAGTAGTGATTCCAAAACATGTGTAACAGGATATTACATAATCATGTTACATATTCTCCTTCCTGTTTAAATCCATGGATATTAAAATCAAAAAAGCCCATTATCCCACTGAAGAGCAAGAGTATTAGGCTTTTGGAATGTTTGAATCCTAAGCTCTAGGAAGAGTCTTGGAGGTTCCAAACTACTTCCAGTTAAGAATGATGGAGTCCACTGTGTTCTTGGGGACCTTCAATGCTGCATATATTTGGGAGATACTCTGTTTTTATTTTACTAGGAAAGTCAGTGTAGAACAAATTCTTATTTACAATTACAGCCTACCCTGGCCAATCCTGGACAACGCTGTGCCAATTGTGTGCCCACCCTATGGGACTCCCAATCATATCCAGTTGTGTTACAGCTGGATTTGAACCAGGGTGTCTGTAGAGACTCATCTGACACTGAGATGCAGTGCCTTAGACCACTGCACCACTCGGGAGCTAGGGAAGATGGGAGTCACTTTGTGGGGAAGATGAGAGCTACTCTGTGGGGCACATATTGTCTTTGTGTACATAGTATGTGTATATCTTTGACTGTGTGGCATGGCAGATGCCATGTGCCTATATCTTTGTGCACGTGTGGGTGTTCCTGTTAATTTTATCTTAACGATTGTGCCATCAAGGACTTGTTAGTGGCTAATTACTGAGTATCGTTTACTGAACAGTCCGCATAGTTAGATTTAATGAAGCAGGAACAAAAATTATGCAGAATGGAAGATTGATATATTTATCACCAGAAGCAAAAATGAAACTTAAAAAAAAAAAAACATGTATTTTCTGAACAAATCATTAAGACCTGTAGAATGTACGTTTGGTTGTGAGTGAGTTAATCCAATATACCATGTTGGAGTGAAAAAAAAAAAAAAAACCTCGCTTAACGTTTTAAATACATTTCACTCGTCTTATGATTTGTAATGAGAATAATTATATTCTTTCTCATTTTGTAAAGCATACTTAGAAATCATATTGACAACTAAATTGAATATCTGAGGGGGGTACTGAAGTGATTTAAAAGTTAATTAACCCCATGATCTGCTACTATACCAAACCTGATGACCGTGTGCATGTGTCAGTCTGTGCGTGTGTGTGTGTGTGTGTGTGTGTGTGTGTGTGTGTGTGTGTGTGTGAATGCGTGTAGGTGTTTGAACATGCTGTGAATCCATGCGTGTAAATGTGCGTGACTGAAAGTGTGTGCTTACGCGTGTGTGAGAGTCTGTGTGTAAACCCTTTCATGTGCCTGGACGATTTCAGGTTTGTTTATGTGCACAATCAAGGGGTTGCAGGAAAGCAGAAAAACAGGGACAACTAGCCTAACTAACCTAACTAGCGTAGCAAGTCTAACTAGTCTAACTAGCCTTATTCCAATGATTTTGCTGCTGTGAAGACTGTGAGGTTAAACTTAATGCTAATATTCAGAGTCTATTATCTCGTGAAGGCAGCTGGCTAGCCACTCCAATAACTGACAGTATATTCGTCCACCATCGTAGGTGCACTGTAATCACATGCTGATAAAATATCCCTGAACTGTGCAAACCGTCTCAAAGCATTTGTCACCAATCCATAGCTCAGGATTCTCTTTTCCATAAGTAATCTCTACCACTCTCTCTAGCATATACTCTATTATATACCCATACTCTACTATAAACATGTACTCTATTATATACATGTACTCTATTATATACATGTACTCTATTATATACATGTAATCTATTATATACCCGTACTCTTCTATAAACATGTACTCTATTATATACATGTACTCTATTATAAACATGTACTCTATTATATACATGTACTCTATTATAGACATGTACTCTATTATATACATGTACTCTATTATATACATGTATTCTATTATAAACATGTACTCTATCATAAACATGTACTCTATTATAAACATGTACTCTATTATATACATGTACTCTATTATATACATGTACTCTATTATATACATGTACTCTATTATATACATGTAATCTATTATATATCCGTACTCTTCTATAAACATGTACTCTATTATATACATGTACTCTATTATAAACATGTACTCTATTATATACATGTACTCTATTATAGACATGTACTCTATTATATACATGTACTCTATTATATACATGTATTCTATTATAAACATGTACTCTATCATAAACATGCACTCTATTATAAACATGTACTCTGTTATAGACATGTACTCTATTATAAACATGTACTCTGTTATAAACATGTACTCTATTATAGACATGTACTCTATTATAAACAAGTACTCTATTATATACATGTACTCTATTATATACACATATTATATTATATACACGTATTCTATTATATACACGTATTCTATTATATACACGTATTCTATTATATACACGTACTCTATTATATACATGTACTCTATTATATACACGTATTCTATTATATACATGTACTCTAGTATATACATGTACTCTATTATAAACATGTACTCTATTATAATATGTACTCTATTATATACATGTACTCTATTATATACATGTACTCTATTATAAACATGTACTCTATTATATACATGTACTCTTTTATAGACATGTACTCTATTATATACATGTACTATATTCAATACATGTACTCTATTATAAACATGTACTCTTTTATAAACATGATGTTGTGATTAGCAAATGTTCAGCCCAACCACCCGATACTCTGCCCTCACATTCAGCCACAAGGCCCAGATGCAGACACCCATACAAGGCCCAGATGCAGACACCCATACAAGGCCCAGATGCAGACACCCATACAAGGGCCAGATGCAGACACCCATACAAGGGCCAGATGCAGACACCCATACAAGGCCCAGATGCAGACACCCATACAAGGCCCAGATGCAGACACCCATACAAGGCCCAGATGCAGACACCCATACAAGGGCCAGATGCAGACACCCATACAAGGGCCAGATGCAGACACCCATACAAGGCCCAGATGCAGACACCCATACAAGGGCCAGATGCAGACACCCATACAAGGGCCAGATGCAGACACCCATACAAGGCCCAGATGCAGACACCCATACAAGGGCCAGATGCAGACACCCATACAAGGCCCAGATGCAGACACCCATACAAGGCCCAGATGCAGACACCCATACAAGGCCCAGATGCAGACACCCATACAAGGCCCAGATGCAGACACCCATACAAGGCCCAGATGCAGACACCCATACAAGGGCCAGATGCAGACACCACCCAAGAGACTGTAGAGGGACAAAGTGAGGTGGAATAACCGTCCCAGTGAACATCATGGATTGCTCCATTTTCAACTGCCACTTTCGTCATGACACCATCCCGTTCATAACGCTGGCGATTACCAAATTGATGATGCGTGTTAAAAGACAGGGGCCTGATGCCGTGGCGCCACCATTAACGCTAGAATACACCGCACACCTAACTGTAGAACAATTACAGCACGGTCGAAAGGTCATTCATGCAGTTTAGCCCCAACACCCAATCACATCGCATCTGCTATGAACGCATTCAGATGCAGCATCCAAGAGCCTTTCTGTACGTTGCCGTTCACCGATGTTCACTGACATTGCGACGGATCTGATTCGGGCCTCGTGGCGATGAAGTGATGACGTGTGCGTTACGGTAGGGGAGAAGCGGAGCTGAAGAAGCCGTTGTCAATGGCGATTGAATTACCAGCCCCGAGGCTTCTTAATAGGGGGATCATTAGGCTGTGGGCTCCCCGTGACTTCCTGATTCATGAAGGTTGGATGTTGAGGGCTGTATTAATGAAGGGACGTGGTAAACAGTCCTGATGGGTGGAGGCTGTGTAATCAGGGCCACATTAATGAAGGGACGTGGTACACATTCCTGATGGGTGGAGGCTGTGTAATCAGGGCCACATTAATGAAGGTACACGGTAAACAGTCCTCACCGGTCGAGGATGTGTAATCAAGGCCACCCACCCTGGTTGAACCCCTCTCTAATTTGATTATTTATAATGCCACGTAACACAGCCTAGATATGATATTAAAAAAGATTGCTGCGGTTAACGGCGGCTGCTACCGACCGACTGCACACTGACTGCTGGACAGAGGGTTTGTTTAGTGTCAGGAATGAAGGATGGTGGAGGTGTAGAGGACGTATGGAAAGATGAGGCATCACTAGTGAGTGCGAGTTCAATATAATTTATCCCTGCTACTATGGTGGAGAGGGCATGATATCACTGTGCTGTATGCATTTATTCATGCTCTGTCCGTACTATAGAAGACAGTGTGGTGACTTATTTTGTTTTGTCGAGTATCATCACTCTTGGGAGGAATGCAGTGGAAGAAGAAGTACTCAATTGTCATACTTGAGTAAAAGTAAAGATAATTTAATAGAAAACGACTCAAGTAAAAGTCAGCCAGTAAAATACTACTTGAGTAAAAGTCTAAAAGTATTTGGTTTTAAATATACTTAAGTATCAAAAGTAAAAGTAATTGCTCAAATATACTTAAGTATCAAAAGTAAAAGTACAAATCATTTTAAATTCCTCATAATAAGCCAACCAGATGGCACAATTTTCTTGTTTTTTAAATGTATTTACAGATAGCCAGGGTTTAAAGTATTTTAGCTTAAGCACTTTACCCCACTGGAGGGATGTTATCATTACTAACAGTTGGTTATGTAGAAAAGTTCAAAACTGGCACAAATGTCCACTTAAACTGGTCTATGCTGAGTACACCAGCTGTTTGCATCACATGCTCTATCGTTTGGAGTGACATTGTTCTGGGCCATGTGTCAAAAGGCCAAAGCCTGCATTTATTTACCTTCAACACATCTCCCCTTTAAGAGCCGGGATTAAGCATACAGTAAATCATGAGCCAAACCTCATCTTGATCAGCATTTTGACACTTACAGACAGAATAACATACAGCTTTATTTATTTATTTTATTTCATCCCTTGTCTACTTAGATACATTTCCCCGGGCATTGAAACAGCCAATTATGCCGACTCCGGAGTGTGAAGAGGTAGATCTGCGGTGGACAGGGAGCCAAAGGTGACATAGAAAGCGGGAGAGCTCTCAACTCTCGCTCCTTGACTTAATAATAGTACCTACCGGCCCAGGCATCTCAACCACCAACACTAGTCCCTCTATCGGGACTATATATAGCTGGCCAACCTTTAGCTTGCTGGGTCCCTGTCCAAGTACCCTCTCTCCCAGGCTATGTTGGTGGAATGATTGGAGGCTAGCTCATCCACTCCCAATTTGTAACATTTCTACCGATACTACCTTATAAAATAAATACTTTACCCAAGACTACAATGATTATTTCCCATTGACTGATGGTGTTTTTTAACATCCCCTAACAATACAGTTTGCTGGTTCTTCTGAACCCTGATATGATTACATATTAAACAATGGGTGGTTCTAATCCTGAATGCTGATTGGTTAAAACCGCATTCCAGACGGTGTCTATTCCAAAAGTTCCCTCTAAATCTATGATGTTAAAATGCCTATTTACTCTGTTCCATCTGACTGAGCAATTCACTGTCTCATCAGCCCAGCCAGGCAATTTATAAACTTGATCTCCACTATAAAGAACACCTAGACATTATCTCACATTTCTTTTGGACTAACATTTAGTTTTCAACAGAGGAGATTTGTATAAACCTTGGTGTCTGTCTCTCCGACATTTACAACATTGTTTCAATAATCAAAGTTGATCTCTTGCTGTCCCATAGTAATGAACGTGTCGGGAGTCGAGATGAGACAGACAGGCAGGCGACGTTTCTCAGCCGGTCTAAATCATGAATCAGCTGGAATCATTTTTATGGAAATATACAAAGATATGTCAATTTTTTAAAATGAAAACGCAACAAAGTACTCTATTATATGTTCTTAAAGTCGTCATTTAGCCACGAGTCGGTGAAACATAAGATATTACAATTTTTAATGTCCCGTTGGTAGGATAAACGTACGTTCACGTCGTCCCATTTATTTTCCAGCGATTGAACGTTAGCTAGCAGGACAAAGGCATGGGCAAATTAGCCACTGGTAGCCTGATCCTCACAAGGCACCCTGATCTCTTTCCTTCTCCAGCGATTGAACGTTAGCTAGCAGGACAAAGGCATGGGCAAAATTAGCCACTCGTCGCCTGATCCTCACAAGGCACCCTGATCTCTTTCCTTTTCCAGCGATTGAACGTTAGCTAGCAGGACAAAGGCATGGGCAAATTAGCCACTCGTCGCCTGATCCTCACAAGGCACCCTGATCTCTTTCCTTCTCCAGCGATTGAACGTTAGCTAGCAGGACAAAGGCATGGGCAAATTAGCCACTCGTCGCCTGATCCTCACAAGGCACCCTGATCTCTTTCCTTCTCCAGCGAATAACGGGGATCTGGGCCTGGTCGGGGAGTCTGTAGTATATCCCTCCCGTCCGACTCACTGAAGAAGAACTCCTCATCCAGTTTGAGGTGAGCAATCGCAGTTCTGATGTCCAGAAGCTATTTTCGGTCATAAGAGACGGTAGCAACAACATTATGTACAAAACAAGTTACGAACAAAATAGCATGGCTGGTTAAGAGCCGCTAAGGCAGCCATCCCCTCCGCCCATCACTGTATCTAATTCAGTGCTGTTTACAGCTTAAACTAGAGTTTTGTACTAACTTGAAACAAGTATTAGCATTCTTCATTACATTGTGTTGTTGTAGCCTAGGTAGCATATATTTGTTGTCCTTTAAAAACTGACTCAATGGGGTAGCTTTTCGGAGCCAGGCAGCCAGGGGACAGGGAAGGAGCGTGCTCAGCGCAGCACATAGGCTACATATGATTTCTTTATCTGATAAAACTTTTTTTTTTAATGTTGTGGAGTCCCAGGAAAAGCCAGACTTACAAAAGCTCGCTGGACACATATTTAGACTTATTTTATTTACTAATAGCCTATTGGATGAGAGATACACGCTTGCTCTTGCTTGCTGAATGTAAAATAGACTACAGCATTAACGGACAGAGAGAAGGAAAGAAGAAGCCCATCTTTTCCTATAGTAGGCCTATCTTAACACCAATAAGCTACATCCTGACAAAATACACCATATGAGTGGACTGCTAATGTACCTTTCTGGAACTTCTAAACTTTCCAGATTTGACCCAAAACGTTGCATAATCAGGCCTAGGCTGATTATTTCAGCAGACAAGTCAGTTAGGAACAACTTCTTCACTAACTCAGACGATGCTGGATCAATTGCGCCCCGCCCTATGGGACTCCTGATCACAGACAGTTGTGATACAGCCCGGGATTGAACCCGGGTCTGTAGTGACACCTCTAGCACTGTGATGCAGTGCTTCAGACCCCGGTGCCACTCTGGCCCCAGGTATTTAGGTATGAAACAAAACAGGACACGTGACCTGTTATTCAAATGAGCCTACATCACAGCTGATTACAGCCTATGTGTTTTCACTTGATCAAATCAAATGTATTTATATAGCCCTCCGTACATCAGCTGATATCTCAAAGTGCTGTACAGAAAAAAACAGCCTAAAACCCCAAACAGCAAGCAATGCAGGTGTAGAAGCGCGGTGGCTAGGAAAAACTCCCTAGAAAGGCCAAAACCTAGGAAGAAACTTGATAACAATAATAAATTCCTCTTTGTGTTGTTGTAGCCCAGGTAGACTAATTATTGTTGTCTAAAAACGTATGCCTAGGCTTAATCAATAGTTGAGTGTTGCGTGCTGTGGTACCAAAGAGCTAAGCATGGAGGAATAAACACATCTACCATTTCATTTTATTAATGTATTTCTTGCACTTTGACTGTTCTAAACATTTAGCCTACATAGCGCTAACATTTAGCTAATGAACGGTCTTATATTTAGCCTATACTTAGCTTCTAACTTTGGCTACACACCACTAGCCTCTCTCTTCTAGCTGTTCCTGTGCAATACGTCAATCCTCTTGTGAAATCCCAGGAAAAGCTATTAGCAACAAAATCTATAGGACATTTATTTGTATCATTTTATATTCGGCCTAATAGCCTATTCCGGGGAAAGAAGCAGACTTACTCTTGCTGAATGCAAAACAGGCCTACAGCATAGGCCAAATGAACTGTTGGGGAAAATTGAGGAGAGAAAGTGAGTTGGTGTGATCACCTTCGGCCGGTTATAATAACAATGTTTAGCTAATGCATTTCAATTTGCAAATAGTTGCACAGGACAGACCGAGAGACGAGCACAGTGGAAAAGAAGACCCAAAGGAACTGACAACCATAAGAAAAACGGAAATCACTTCAGCAAAGAAGGCAACATCGACATGCTTTAAAAGATGTGCAGGCTAAACGTCAGTTTGTTGTTGAATTGCTACATTTAAAAAATGAGTTACTATATTATTTTTCATTAGGACTACATGTACAGTTGCCAGTTGTCACTATGACAACGAACACACCCTGAACACACTGATGGTCTTTTTACCACCTTATGAATAGGTAGCATTCAGTAGGATGTGTTGATCAGCTCATTGACAGGTGTAGGACTGTACGATAAACGTTATACTTTCTTCTAGTGTGTGGGTGCTAACAAACGTTTTATAGTTAGGCTATATAGCCTATAGTTTATTGTCATTTACTCTGGAAACTTGCGGCAAGGTTGCGTTCCACCGGAGTTTTGCAGCAGGAGAGTAAAGCGGAAGTCGAATCCATCACTTCCGTTGTTTGGCAGTGCCCATAGCAACAGTGCCCATAGCAACACTGCCCATAGCAACACTGCCCATAGCAACAGTGCCCTTTGGCAGTGCCCATATCTAAAATGATTGTCTAGAAGGGCATACCAGAATGGAAATTAAAACCAGAAAGCAGGACAGTTGGAGAAGATTTGAGGAAACCATGAAATTGTGACGAAATATGCGCCTATACAGTAGATAGTACAAAGTTACAGAAAGCTAAACCAACAGCTACACAAACTGAAATTGGATACCTTGTAATCCAAATAGTTTTTCAATAGGATCATAACACCGTTTGAATTTCTTAACCCATGACTGAAATATATTTTACCATGGCATTATTTTTCCCAGGCCACTTCGTCAGAAGATATTGAATTAGTTTCTGAAAGATAATAAATATGCTAATCCTTCTCCTTTAGCCATGTAAAAACTGCTCTTATTTTCTTATTATCAGCCAAACCATTGGAATTATAGCTAGCTATACTTAATTAACCGATTAGCATGATGGGTTACATAATGAAATACTTATCACTGTTCTTGCCACCATTTTAAAATACTTATCACTGTTCTTGCCACCATTTTAAAATCCTTATCACTGTTCTTACCACCATTTTGAAATACTTATCACTGTTCTTACCACCATTTTGAAATACTTATCACTGTTCTTACCACCATTTTGAAATACTTATCACTGTTCTTACCACCATTTTGAAATACTTATCACTGTTCATACCACCATTTTGAAATACTTATCACTGTTCTTACCACCATTTTGAAATACTTATCCATACTATCTCTAAATATACCTCCAGTTGTCCTCTAATACCCCTCCCAAAAAAACAAAAAAACAATAACAAGACATTTAAAAAAAGAACAATATATCCCTCCCCTTAGATACTTACATACTTACATTTACCTGACGCTCTTATCCAGACTGAGTGGATACATTTTTAGACTTTTTCGTGCTGGTCCCTCGGGAATTAAACCCACAACCCTGGCATTGCAAGTGCCATGCTCTACCACCTGAGCCTCCATGAATCTGTGCTGTGGACTCGCTCTGTCTGCAATAATAGTGTTGAACATGATTTTTAAATCACTACCTCATCTTTGTACCCTACACATACAATTATCTGTAAGGTCCCTCAGCTGAGCAGTGAATTCCAAACACAGATTCAACCACAAAGACCAGGGATGTTTTCCAAAGAAGGGCACCTATTGGTTGGTAGGGAAGAAAAAAAAAATCTTATATTGAATATCCCTTTTGCATGGTGTAAGTTATCAATTAAACTTTGGACGACGTATCAATACACTCAGTCACTACAAAGATACAGGCATCCTTCCTAACTCAGTTGCCGGGGAGGAAGGAAACCACTCAGGGATTTCACCATGGTGACTTTAAATTGCTGTGATAAGAGAAAACTCTGGATGGATCAACAACATTGTAGTTACTCCACAATACTAATCTAAATGACAGAGTGAAACAAAGGAAGCCTGTACAGAATAAACATATTCCAAAACATGCATCCTGTTTGCAATAAGGCACAAATGTAAAACTGCAATAAAAATGTGACAAAGAAACTAACTTCATGTCCTGAAAACAAGTATTGTATGTGGGTCAAATCCAACACAAAACATCACTTGCTTGTCATCAGCAAGGACTAGGGAGTTATGTTTTAGGATACAAATAAACAGAATAGAGCTAAGCACAGGAAAAAATCCTAGAGGAAAACTTGGTTCGGTCTGCTTTCAAACAGAAACTGGGAGACAGATAACTTTTTCTGCAGGACAATAACCTGAAACACATGGCCAGATATACACCTGGAGTTTCTTACCAAGACAACATTGTTCCTGAGTGGCATAGTTACAGACTTGAACTGTCTAACAATGATCAACAACCAACTAGACAGAGTTTGACACATTTTTTCAAGTAACAATGTGGAAATATTGTACAATCCAGGTTTGCAAATCTCTTAGAGACTTAACCCCAAAAAACACACATCTGTAACCACTGACAAAAGTGACTCTAACATGTATTGACTTAGGGGTGTGAATAAGTATGTAAATGAGCTATTCTGTATTTATTTTCAATACATTTGCCCCCCAAAAATCTAAAAACATGTTTTCACTTTGTCTTTATGAGTTATTGTGTGTAGATGGATGAAAAAATATATTTAATCCATTTTAATTTTAATCCATTTTGAACTCAGGCTGTAACACAAAAAGGTGGAATAAGTGTCGGGGTACTTTCTGAAGGTACTTTAATCCCAATTATACGACTGGCAGAGAAGCTTCATGGCAAAAGCGATTTTTAAGTTTTGAGATAAAGCACAAACATGCTCTCGTTGCCATTATATTGGACGAAGCAGAGATATCTCTGGCACGCGTTGAGGCACTGAGTCCAGATGCCTGCTATTTAGTGACAGCTGCATTTGTGTCCATTTAACTAATAGACCGATATTTAAATGCATCTGTTCAGATGAGGCAATATGAACGCCAAGCAGGCACATTGTGAGTGGAGACTACTGACATTTTCACAGGGAGTGAAAATAACAAATGTAAAAATAGGTGCTTGCCGTTCATTAAGCCACATTACCATGAGATACGTATAATTCTCATGGCTGACATTTCAAGCCCCGTGATTCTTTTATTTTTTTTGTGGTGGTGGTGGTGGTGGGGGGTGGGGGGGGTAAAATCTTGGTTCATTGTGTGTAACGATGGTGATTGAAAACCTCCTTGGAATGGAAGGTCAAGGTCGTTCTAAAGTCATTGATGCACAAAGAAGGAGTTTAAAGCATATAACATTAGTTGTGATGCATATACCAGAGAAGTTCTTCATGTGAAATCTTGTACTGAATGGTCTCGTACTCACATTAGTTGAAGTTGTTTTCCCCTTGAGTTCAACATACACTATCAAGTAAACAGACAAATATGAGTGGGGTGGCGGTAAGATAATAAATACATGATTTTGTCTTCAATAAACCGCTAACATTAAGAAACGTATCCGTGTTCTGGGTCTTGCTAACTGAGTGTGTTATTGGAGTAAGACAGAGCCCTTCTCCACGATGCACTGGCTGAGACTAATGAAGGAACTTGGCTAATTAACCCACTCCGGAATTGGCCATACTGTATTGCAATCAAAGACGTACACGCGCACACACACTTGAACACACACAACACACACATAGAAACAAAAAATACACACGTATTCTACATGCACTCAAACACAGTCACATGCACTTTACCCTTATTGTACTTATGACTAGTATGTTTCATGGGTACATGGGTACATGGACTGTTTATGATCATATCTAGCTGGTTCTGTATTTGATCATATCTAGCTGGTTCTGTATTTGATCATATCTAGCTGGTTCTGTATATGATCATATCTAGCTGGTTATGCATATGATCCTATCTAGCTGGTTCTGTATTTGATCATATCTAGCTGGTTCTGTATATGATCATATCTAGCTGGTTCTGTATTTGATCATATCTAGCTGGTTCTGTATTTGATCATATCTAGCTGGTTCTGTATTTGATCATATCTAGCTGGTTATGCATATGATCATATCTAGCTGGTTCTGTATTTGATCATATCTAGCTGGTTCTGCATATGATCATATCTAGCTGGTTCTGTATTTGATCATATCTAGCTGGTTCTGTATATGATCCTATCTAGCTGGTTCTGCATATGATCATATCTAGCTGGTTCTGTATATGATCATATCTAGCTGGTTCTGTATTTGATCATATCTAGCTGGTTATGCATATGATCATATCTAGCTGGTTCTGCATATGATCCTATCTAGCTGGTTCTGTATTTGATCATATCTAGCTGGTTCTGTATATGATCATATCTAGCTGGTTCTGTATTTGATCATATCTAGCTGGTTCTGTATTTGATCATATCTAGCTGGTTCTGTATTTGATCATATCTAGCTGGTTATGCATATGATCATATCTAGCTGGTTCTGTATTTGATCATATCTAGCTGGTTCTGCATATGATCATATCTAGCTGGTTCTGTATTTGATCATATCTAGCTGGTTCTGTATATGATCCTATCTAGCTGGTTCTGCATATGATCATATCTAGCTGGTTCTGTATATGATCATATCTAGCTGGTTCTGTATTTGATCATATCTAGCTGGTTCTGTATATGATCATATCTAGCTGGTTCTGTATTTGATCATATCTAGCTGGTTATGCATATGATCATATCTAGCTGGTTCTGTATTTGATCATATCTAGCTGGTTCTGCATATGATCATATCTAGCTGGTTCTGTATTTGATCATATCTAGCTGGTTCTGTATATGATCCTATCTAGCTGGTTCTGCATATGATCATATCTAGCTGGTTCTGTATATGATCATATCTAGCTGGTTCTGTATTTGATCATATCTAGCTGGTTCTGTATATGATCATATCTAGCTGGTTCTGTATTTGATCATATCTAGCTGGTTCTGTATTTGATCCTATCTAGCTGGTTCTGTATTTAATCATATCTAGCTGGTTCTGTATTTGATCATATCTAGCTGGTTCTGCATATGATCATATCTAGCTGGTTCTGCATATGATCATATCTAGCTGGTTCTGTATTTGATCATATCTAGCTGGTTCTGTATTTGATCATATCTAGCTGGTTCTGCATTTGATCATATCTAGCTGGTTCTGCATATGATCATATCTAGCTGGTTCTGCATATGATCATATCTAGCTGGTTCTGCATATGATCCTATCTAGCTGGTTCTGTATTTGATCATATCTAGCTGGTTCTGCATATGATCATATCTAGCTGGTTCTGTATTTGATCATATCTAGCTGGTTCTGTATATGATCCTATCTAGCTGGTTCTGTATATGATCATATCTAGCTGGTTCTGTATTTGATCCTATCTAGCTGGTTCTGTATTTGATCATATCCAGCTGGTTATGCATATGATCATATCTAGCTGGTTCTGTATTTGATCATATTTAGCTGGTTCTGTATTTGATCCTATCTAGCTGGTTCTGTATTTGATCATATCTAGCTGGTTCTGCATATGATCATATCTAGCTGGTTCTGTATTTGATCCTATCTAGCTGGTTCTGTATTTGATCATATCTAGCTGGTTATGCATATGATCATATCTAGCTGGTTCTGTATTTGATCCTATCTAGCTGGTTCTGTATTTGATCATATCTAGCTGGTTATGCATATGATCATATCTAGCTGGTTCTGTATTTGATCATATCTAGCTGGTTCTGTATTTGATCATATCTAGCTGGTTCTGTATATGATCATATCTAGCTGGTTCTGTATTTGATCATATCTAGCTGGTTCTGTATTTGATCATATCTAGCTGGTTCTGTATTTGATCATATCTAGCTGGTTCTGTATATGATCATATCTAGCTGGTTATGCATATGATCATATCTAGCTGGTTCTGTATTTGATCATATCTAGCTGGTTATGTATTTGATCATATCTAGCTGGTTCTGTATTTGATCATATCTAGCTGGTTCTGCATTTGATCATATCTAGCTGGTTCTGTATTTGATCATATCTAGCTGGTTCTGCATTTGATCATATCTAGCTGGTTCTGCATATGATCATATCTAGCTGGTTCTGCATATGATCATATCTAGCTGGTTCTGCATATGATCCTATCTAGCTGGTTCTGTATTTGATCATATCTAGCTGGTTCTGCATATGATCATATCTAGCTGGTTCTGTATTTGATCATATCTAGCTGGTTCTGTATATGATCCTATCTAGCTGGTTCTGTATATGATCATATCTAGCTGGTTCTGTATTTGATCCTATCTAGCTGGTTCTGTATTTGATCATATCCAGCTGGTTATGCATATGATCATATCTAGCTGGTTCTGTATTTGATCATATTTAGCTGGTTCTGTATTTGATCCTATCTAGCTGGTTCTGTATTTGATCATATCTAGCTGGTTCTGCATATGATCATATCTAGCTGGTTCTGTATTTGATCCTATCTAGCTGGTTCTGTATTTGATCATATCTAGCTGGTTATGCATATGATCATATCTAGCTGGTTCTGTATTTGATCCTATCTAGCTGGTTCTGTATTTGATCATATCTAGCTGGTTATGCATATGATCATATCTAGCTGGTTCTGTATTTGATCATATCTAGCTGGTTCTGTATTTGATCATATCTAGCTGGTTCTGTATATGATCATATCTAGCTGGTTCTGTATTTGATCATATCTAGCTGGTTCTGTATTTGATCATATCTAGCTGGTTCTGTATTTGATCATATCTAGCTGGTTCTGTATATGATCATATCTAGCTGGTTATGCATATGATCATATCTAGCTGGTTCTGTATTTGATCATATCTAGCTGGTTCTGTATTTGATCATATCTAGCTGGTTATGCATATGATCATATCTAGCTGGTTCTGTATTTGATCATATCTAGCTGGTTCTGCATATGATCATATCTAGCTGGTTCTGTATTTGATCATATCTAGCTGGTTATGCATATGATCATATCTAGCTGGTTCTGTATTTGATCATATCTAGCTGGTTCTGTATTTGATCATATCTAGCTGGTTATGCATATGATCATATCTAGCTGGTTCTGTATATGATCATATCTAGCTGGTTCTGTATATGATCATATCTAGCTGGTTCTGTATATGATCATATCTATATGGTTCTGTATATGATCATATCTAGCTGGTTCTGTATATGATCATATCTAGCTGGTTCTGTATATGATCATATCTAGCTGGTTCTGTATATGATCATATCTAGCTGGTTCTGTATTTGATCATATCTAGCTGGTTCTGTATATGATCATATCTAGCTGGTTCTGTATTTGATCATATCTAGCTGGTTCTGTATATGATCATATCTAGCTGGTTCTGTATTTGATCATATCTAGCTGGTTCTGTATTTGATCATATCTAGCTGGTTCTGTATTTGATCATATCTAGCTGGTTCTGTATTTGATCATATCTAGCTGGTTCTGTATTTGATCATATCTAGCTGGTTATGCATATGATCATATCTAGCTGGTTCTGCATATGATCATATCTAGCTGGTTCTGTATTTGATCATATCTAGCTGGTTATGCATATGATCATATCTAGCTGGTTCTGTATATGATCATATCTAGCTGGTTCTGTATTTGATCATATCTAGCTGGTTATGTATATGATCATATCTAGCTGGTTCTGCATATGATCATATCTAGCTGGTTCTGCATATGATCATATCTAGCTGGTTCTGTATATGATCATATCTAGCTGGTTCTGCATATGATCATATCTAGCTGGTTCTGTATATGATCCTATCTAGCTGGTTCTGCATATGATCATATCTAGCTGGTTCTGTATATGATCCTATCTAGCTGGTTCTGCATTTGATCATATCTAGCTGGTTCTGCATATGATCATATCTAGCTGGTTCTGTATTTGATCATATCTAGCTGGTTATGCATATGATCATATCCAGCTGGTTCTGTATATGATCATATCCATATCCAGCTGGTTCTGCATATGATCATATCTAGCTGCTTCTGCATTTGATCATATCTAGCTGGTTCTGTATATGATCATATCTAGCTGGTTCTGTATATGATCATATCTAGCTTATTCTGCATATGATCATATCTAGCTGGTTCTGTATATGATCATATCTAGCTGGTTATGCATATGATCATATCTAGCTGGTTATGCATATGATCATATCTAGCTGGTTATGCATATGATCCTATCTAGCTGGTTATGCATATGATCATATCTAGCTGGTTATGCATATGATCATATCTAGCTGGTTATGCATATGATCATATCTAGCTGGTTATGCATATGATCATATCTAGCTGGTTATGCATATGATCATATCTAGCTGGTTCTGTATTTGATCATATCTAGCTGGTTATGCATATGATCATATCTAGCTGGTTATGCATATGATCATATCTAGCTGGTTATGCATATGATCCTATCTAGCTGGTTATGCATATGATCATATCTAGCTGGTTCTGTATTTGATCATATCTAGCTGGTTCTGTATTTGATCATATCTAGCTGGTTCTGTATTTGATCATATCTAGCTGGTTCTGTATTTGATCATATCTAGCTGGTTCTGTATTTGATCATATCTAGCTGGTTCTGTATTTGATCATATCTAGCTGGTTCTGCATATGATCATATCTAGCTGGTTATGCATATGATCATATCTAGCTGGTTATGCATATGATCCTATCTAGCTGGTTATGCATATGATCATATCTAGCTGGTTATGCATATGATCATATCTAGCTGGTTCTGCATATGATCATATCTAGCTGGTTATGCATATGATCATATCTAGCTGGTTATGCATATGATCATATCTAGCTGGTTCTGCATATGATCCTATCTAGCTGGTTCTGTATATGATCATATCTAGCTGCTTCTGCATATGATCATATCTAGCTGGTTCTGCATATGATCCTATCTAGCTGGTTCTGCATTTGATCATATCTAGCTGGTTCTGTATATGATCATATCTAGCTGCTTCTGCATATGATCCTATCTAGCTGGTTCTGCATTTGATCATATCTAGCTGGTTCTGTATATGATCATATCCAGCTGGTTCTGTATATGATCATATCCATATCCAGCTGGTTCTGCATATGATCATATCTAGCTGCTTCTGCATTTGATCATATCTAGCTGGTTCTGTATATGATCATATCTAGCTGGTTCTGTATATGATCATATCTAGCTTATTCTGCATATGATCATATCTAGCTGGTTCTGTATATGATCATATCTAGCTGGTTCTGTATATGATCATATCTAGCTGGTTCTGTATATTATCATATCTAGCTGGTTCTGCATATGATCATATCTAGCTGGTTATGCATATGATCATATCTAGCTGGTTCTGCATATGATCATATCTAGCTGGTTCTGCATATGATCATATCTAGCTGGTTCTGCATATGATCATATCTAGCTGGTTATGCATATGATCATATCTAGCTGGTTCTGCATATGATCATATCTAGCTGGTTCTGCATATGATCATATCTAGCTGGTTCTGCATGTGATCATATCTAGCTGGTTCTGCATATGATCATATCTAGCTGGTTCTGCATATGATCATATCTAGCTGGTTATGCATATGATCATATCTAGCTGGTTCTGCATATGATCATATCTAGCTGGTTCTGCATATGATCATATCTAGCTGGTTCTGTATATGATCATATCTAGCTGGTTCTGCATATGATCATATCTAGCTGGTTCTGTATTTGTTTGAATCATCCTCTTCTGTATTCCACTCCTCTTGACCAATTCTAAGAGCTCTATGTTTACAGCTATTATTACAATTTCTGTCTGGAGAGAGAGAGAGAGAGAGAGGGGGGGGGTGAAAGAGAGAGAAAGAGAGGGGGAATGAAAGAGAGAGGGAAAGAGAGAGAGAGAGGGGAATGAAAGAGAGAGGGAGAGGGGGAATGAAAGAGAGAGAGGGGGGAATGAAAGAGAGAGAGAGGGGGAATGAAAGAGAGAGAGAGAGGGGGAATGAAAGAGAGAGGGAAAGAGAGAGAGAGAGAGAGAGAGAGAGAGAGAGAGAAGGGGGGATGAAAGAGAGAGAGAGGGGAATGAAAGAGAGAGGGAGAGGGGGAATGAAAGAGAGAGAGAGGGGGAATGAAAGAGAGAGAGAGAGGGAGAATGAAAGAGAGAGGAAAAGAGAGAGAAAGAGAGAGAGAGAGAGGGAGAGAGAGAGAGGGGGGGGTGAATGAAAGAGAGAGAGAGAGGGGGAATGAAAGAGAGAGAGAGGGGGAATGAAAGAGAGAGGGAAAGAGAGAGAGTGAGAGAGAGAGAGAGAGAGAGAGAGAGAGAGAGAGAGGGGGGGAATGAAAGAGAGAGAGAGAGAGAGGGGGAATGAAAGAGAGAGAGAGAGAGAGAGAGAGAGAGAGAGAGAGAGAGAGAGAGAGAGGGGGGCAGCATGTGTAGAAGCCAATAATACAACAAACCGACATTACTTGGTATGCATGGAGCAGGGTGAGCGATCGTGTTATAAATTGGCATGTGGCGGTGGGCCAATGGTGCATTGCATTAGTCAGACGCCCTCGATGTAATAAAATGCAGGGTGAAGAAAAAAAAGCTAAAACGTTAGCTCTCTGTAGATTGAGATCTTAAAAAGGACGGATAATACATCTAGACAGGAACCTTGGCTGAGACCAGCTAAAGAGATCATATCAGAGCACAGGCTTAGGCAGAACTAAATTAGATGACATTCACTTTGACAAATAATTTCCTCCTTCTGTATGCATATGGAGAGAGAGAGAGAGAGAGAGAAAAAAAAAAGAGGCCAAACGATTTAAAATTGGAATCTTGGATAAGACGTACACATCCTGGATAAGACGTATGCACCAAGTCGAGTTGGTGCACCAACAGTTAAACAACTTTGATAGAGATAAGACTGGAAAAGGAAGCACGGCGGTGGCGGCGGATGTCTGCGCATAATTCCCAGGATAAGCAAGGTCATCTATTATCTGGTTGCAGGCATTAGTGTTGTGACGGGGACGGGGGGGGGGGGGGGTGATAAGATAAGTCGTTAAAATGATGAGACAATTTGAAGGCCTATTAACCCCTAAAGCAATCAGAAGAAAGGAGCGAGGTTTGGAGGCTGAGTTTGTAGAGCCCTGTTGGAGTGGCTTACTCAACTAATTAACCTTCCTGCCATGATGATGTCATCGCTGAGAGTCATGGAAGTGGAGCGCAAAGACACATACGGGATATTGATGGCCAGGCCTTTTCCAGTCGACATTACAGTGTCAGAAAGTGACACCATCCAAGCTGATCCTAGACCAGACCCTTGCCCCCTACAGAAGCATCTATCACATTATAAAGCCACACGCAGAAACAGAATAAGACATTTTTACGACAGGACAATGGAATTATTTAAGTAAGTAGCACGTCTGGTGAATGATTGATGTTTCCCACTTCTATGGTATGGTGATGCAGCAGATTCTCGGCAGGATTCCAGAGCAGGATTCCAGAGGAGGATTCCAGAGCAGGATTCCAGAGAAGGATTCCAGAGCAGGATTCCAGAGGAGGATTCCAGAGCAGGATTCCAGAGGAGGATTCCAGAGCAGGATTCCAGAGGAGGATTCCAGAGCAGGATTCCAGAGGAGGATTCCAGAGCAGGATTCCAGAGGAGGATTCCAGAGCAGGATTCCAGAGGAGGATTCCAGAGGAGGATTCCAGAGGAGGATTCCAGAGCAGGACTCCAGAGGAGGATTCCAGAGCAGGATTCCAGAGGAGGATTCCAGAGGAGGATTCCAGAGGAGGATTCCAGAGCAGGATTCCAGAGCAGGATTCCAGAGCAGGATTCCAGAGGAGGATTCCAGAGGAGGATTCCAGAGGAGGATTCCAGAGCAGGATTCCAGAGGAGGATTCCAGAGGAGGATTCCAGAGGAGGATTCCAGAGGAGGATTCCAGAGCAGGATGCCAGAGGAGGCTTCCAGAGGATGATTCCAGAGGAGGATTCCAGAGCAGGATTCCAGAGGAGGATTCCAGAGGAGGATTCCAGAGGATTCCAGAGCAGGATTCCAGAGCAGGATTCCAGAGCAGGATTCCAGAGGAGGATTCCAGAGGAGGATTCCAGAGCAGGATTCCAGAGGAGGATTCCAGAGGAGGATTCCAGAGGAGGATTCCAGAGCAGGATTCCAGAGCAGGATTCCAGAGCAGGATTCCAGAGGAGGATTCCAGAGGAGGATTCCAGAGCAGGATTCCAGAGCAGGATTCCAGAGGAGGATTCCAGAGGAGGATTCCAGAAAAGGATTTCAGAGCAGGATTCCAGAGGAGGATTCCAGAGCAGGATTCCAGAGGAGGATTCCAGAGCAGGATTCCAGAGGAGGATTCCAGAGCAGGATTCCAGAGGAGGATTCCAGAGCAGGATTCCAGAGGAGGATTCCAGAGCAGGATTCCAGAGGAGGATTCCAGAGCAGGATTCCAGAGGAGGATTCCAGAGCAGGATTCCAGAGGAGGATTCCAGAGGAGGATTCCAGAGGAGGATTCCAGAGCAGGATTCCAGAGGAGGATTCCAGAGCAGGATTCCAGAGGAGGATTCCAGAGGAGGATTCCAGAGGAGGATTCCAGAGCAGGATTCCAGAGCAGGATTCCAGAGCAGGATTCCAGAGGAGGATTCCAGAGGAGGATTCCAGAGGAGGATTCCAGAGCAGGATTCCAGAGGAGGATTCCAGAGGAGGATTCCAGAGGAGGATTCCAGAGGAGGATTCCAGAGCAGGATGCCAGAGGAGGCTTCCAGAGGAGGATTCCAGAGGAGGATTCCAGAGCAGGATTCCAGAGGAGGATTCCAGAGGAGGATTCCAGAGGATTCCAGAGCAGGATTCCAGAGCAGGATTCCAGAGCAGGATTCCAGAGGAGGATTCCAGAGGAGGATTCCAGAGCAGGATTCCAGAGGAGGATTCCAGAGGAGGATTCCAGAGGAGGATTCCAGAGCAGGATTCCAGAGCAGGATTCCAGAGCAGGATTCCAGAGGAGGATTCCAGAGGAGGATTCCAGAGGAGGATTCCAGAGCAGGATTCCAGAGGAGGATTCCAGAGGAGGATTCCAGAGCAGGATTTCAGAGCAGGATTCCAGAGGAGGATTCCAGAGCAGGATTCCAGAGGAGGATTCCAGAGCAGGATTCCAGAGGAGGATTCCAGAGCAGGATTCCAGAGGAGGATTCCAGAGCAGGATTCCAGAGAAGGATTCCAGAGCAGGATTCCAGAGGAGGATTCCAGAGGAGGATTCCAGAGGAGGATTCCAGAGCAGGATTCCAGAGGAGGATTCCAGAGCAGGATTCCAGAGGAGGATTCCAGAGGAGGATTCCAGAGCAGGATTCCAGAGCAGGATTCCAGAGGAGGATTCCAGAGGAGGATTCCAGAGGAGGATTCCAGAGGAGGATTCCAGAGCAGGATTCCAGAGGAGGATTCCAGAGGAGGATTCCAGAGGAGGATTCCAGAGCAGGATTCCAGAGGAGGATTCCAGAGGAGGATTCCAGAGGAGGATTCCAGAGGAGGATTCCAGAGGATTCCAGAGCAGGATTCCAGAGCAGGATTCCAGAGCAGGATTCCAGAGGATGATTCCAGAGGAGGATTCCAGAGCAGGATTCCAGAGGAGGATTCCAGAGGAGGATTCCAGAGGAGGATTCCAGAGCAGGATTCCAGAGCAGGATTCCAGAGGAGGATTCCAGAGGAGGATTCCAGAGGAGGATTCCAGAGCAGGATGCCAGAGCAGGATTCCAGAGCAGGATTCCAGAGGAGGATTCCAGAGGAGGATTCCAGAGGAGGATTCCAGAGCAGGATTCCAGAGCAGGATTCCAGAGGAGGATTCCAGAGGAGGATTCCAGAGCAGGATTTCAGAGCAAGATTTCAGAGGAGGATTCCAGAGGAGGATTCCAGAGCAGGATTCCAGAGCAGGATTCCAGAGCAGGATTCCAGAGGAGGATTCCAGAGCAGGATTCCAGAGCAGGATTCCAGAGCAGGATTCCAGAGGAGGATTCCAGAGCAGGATTCCAGAGCAGGATTCCAGAGGAGGATTCCAGAGCAGGATTCCAGAGCAGGATTCCAGAGCAGCCTTGTCAAGATTCTGGGATTCTGAAATATGTCATTTTTGGGGTTTTCATTACGACAAATGCCTGTTTGGTTTACTGACATTCCTGCATCCACCTGCTATGAACCATTCACAACTTGCAAGTGTGATAGTGTGATACTGTGATACACGTGTGATACTTTCAACAACGTACTGAGTAAATTGTCTGAATAAGTATGGAAATGTGACATTTCATTTAACATTTCTTTATTGTAAATTTGCCACCCACACCACCCCCCAAAAAGCTTTTGCTTCATAATTATGGGTATTGTGTGTAGATTGATGAGGGGGGAAAAAACAATTGAATCCATTTTAGAATAAAACTCTAACCTAACAAAATTTGGAAAAATTCAAGGAGTCTGAATACTTTCCGAATGCACTGTACTGTGCAAATGAAATCTACCACAGCCTCTCTCACTGGCATAACCTGTTTCTCCTGTGTGCTACCATCGAAGGCATTATTAATGACGTTTTACACGTGTAAATATACACTGTGGGTGCCGGAGTCTGGCACATTCAGCGGTTAAGGGTTTGGTACTAGTAACACCAGGATCATGGGTTCAATTCGACAATGCGGACACTGTTGTAAGTCACTTTGGATGAAAGCGTCTGCTAGATGAGCGTACATTACATTACATTACATTACATACACTTGCCATCCCAACTCAAGACCACATATCTCCGCTGGAGACACATGGTTCTGAGGAATGCTACTATGGAGGAAGGAGGAAGAACATGGTTCTGAGGAATGCTACTATGGAGGAAGGAGGATGAACATGGTTCTGAGGAATGCTACTATGGAGGAAGGAGGAAGAACATGGTTCTGAGGAATGCTACTATGCAGGAGGGAGGAAGAACATGGTTCTGAGGAATGTTACTATGAAGGAGGGAGGAAGAACATGGTTCTGAGGAATGCTACTATGGAAGAAGGAGGATGAACATGGTTCTGAGGAATGCTACTATGCAGGAAGGAGGAAGAACATGGTTCTGAGGAATGCTACTATGGAGGAGGGAGGAAGAACATGGTTCTGAGGAATGCTACTATGGAGGAAGGAGGAAGAACATGGTTCTGAGGAATGCTACTATGCAGGAAGGAGGAAGAACATGGTTCTGAGGAATGCTACTATGGAGGAAGGAGGAAGAACATGGTTCTGAGGAATGCTACTATGCAGGAGGGAGGAAGCACATGGTTCTGAGGAATGTTACTATGAAGGAGGGAGGAAGAACATGGTTCTGAGGAATGCTACTATGGAAGAAGGAGGAAGAACATGGTTCTGAGGAATGCTACTATGAAGGAGGGAGGAAGAACATGGTTCTGAGGAATGCTACTATGGAAGAAGGAGGAAGAACATGGTTCTGAGGAATGCTACTATGGAGGAGGGAGGAAGAACATGGTTCTGAGGAATGCTACTATGGAAGAAGTAGGAAGAACATGGTTCTGAGGAATGCTACTATGGAAGAAGTAGGAAGAACATGGTTCTGAGGAATGCTACTATGCAAGAAGGAGGAAGAACACATCTTATTAACATCATGGTGTAATACACCTTGTCTCTATGATACTGTTCGTAGTTCAGAGACTTCATTGTGGTATATTTCACAATGTTGTTGTTTCCATTCATGTCATTAAAGAGGGTTTGTGATTGACTCACAGCATAAACCAGTTGCGTTATGGGCAGTTACAAAACTTGCCATAATCATACACCAATGTCATTTTTTTTGCTGACTTGAACACAGATTTGAAAACAATGACCCTGGTGAATATAGAACACACGAGACCCATGGGGGATCCTTCTAATCATGCGAATCAGATTCAGTTGGCAGCGTGGTGCCGATTCCTGTCAGACAGACAGGAGGAGAAGTCATGGAAATGGTCTTCCGCTGTGGCAGTCAGTGGTAGGTATCTAGTAAACAACAACACATGGTGAGCTGGAAGGAAGAGTATTTCTGGAAGGCTGCAGTACGATTCAAAAAGAGGAATGAAGGACAGACTTGAGTTGTTATTTGATGTTAAAACGAGCCAGGTTTGGTTTAAGATTACTGGGAATGAAGGTTGCTATTTTCTGTCATTCTATGTCCATGTTTGGCTATGGTGAAGGGGAGTGTGGAAACGTCATGGGATCAAGGGAACCGGTTGCATGTGATTCTGTTCTAATGGTGTGCAATCAAAAACGGGTAGAAAAATGAAATAAATAAATTAATATTTGTATCTTTTGAAAAAACGAATTGATGTGAACACGGACACTATTCTTACGCAGATGGAGAATGGTTGCTTCTGGAGCTTGGCTGTCCTGCAAATACCTCTCACTTTGGCAGTGTACGTCAACCATTATACTGTTTATAGAAGTGTCCATTACAATTTAAATGCCCACATGTCTGTGCATTGTCCGTCTGTGTTGATAGTGGCTCATCTTTAAGTAAGAGTATGTGTGATGAGTGTTCACGGAGGAAAAAGCTGTAGATTCATGCGCAGGGAAGGCAGGCAATGGTCAAACATGGGTAGGCAAACAGGCAGATTAATCAAAACTAGGACTGAAGGCTATAACTGGTTCTCACAAACGAGCTAGGAAAAGGCTTAGTAGAGTCAAAATGAACAATACCTCACAAAGGCACAAACAGAATGAAGTAAATAAGGAGCTGATGAGACCAGGTGAGGAACTAACTCAAGGTGAAACCAATAAACACAAATGAAAGACAGGGCTACGTTCAAGAACACAAGGAAACAGGGCTACGTTCAAGAACACAAAGAAACAGAACACAAGGTTGACTAAGAAAATAAATACACAAACTTACAGTATGGTAGGACATATGATTAAAAATGATGAATAGATACCAGTACGACAACTCTGAAGGGCTAGTGATACAATGAAGCTGCTGAGAACATCTCGAACAATGTACATTTGAGCATTTTGAAGAATAAATGCACCGACTAGGAGTGTCTTTGACAGTAAAACTAGATCCCTCGAGAGACAGTTCGTGAAACACACATTAGAAATTCATTTATTGGGTTGCTATACTTATTGTATTGCATAAGGGCATGGCAAATTAAATAGATTGTTCATAAATAACCATTTTAACTTACTAAAGAGGTGAAACAAATGGTATACAGAGGCAAAGTCATAAAAAAACGCAAAAAGGAATTGATTTAAATACGATATCATTTGAAGTAATCAGGAAAGCCATTGAGCTTGAGAAAATAATTGCTTTTGTAAATGTACTACAACTAAATAACAACGCAAAAGTTAATGAGCACATTCCAGGACAAGATTACATCAAATTGATGTGAAATTAAATGCCTATAAATGAAATGGGTTCCTAGATATAATTGCTTACAGGCGTCGATTTGATAAGGCTGAGCTGTATGTGAAATTAAAGCAATATCAGTAGCAAATTATCTTTCTGATTACCTGAGATTGACTGTGAAATATCATTTGATTTGAATTATTTTTTCAGTTGTCTCGTTATTACTATGCAATAACATATCAGTTTATGTTTACCAATAACATGCTATGACCATTCACTCAGTGAATTGTCTGTTTTATTAGAAGCTCCTTCAGTAAATGTATTCAATAAAATGTTCTAAAACGCATTGGTCAGAACAAGACTGTGATTGGTTGAGACGTATTCTAAGCCATGCTAAAATGAAGCAGTTTGCATCTAGGTAGGCCTATAACGCAAAACTAAGCTACTTGGTTGCTGTTCTAACTGACAAATCCTTGCACATCCACTAACCTATCGGCCCAAGCCTGGAAATTCATGAACTTGCTCTCCACTGTAAAAAGCATCTAGATATTATATAATCTATCCTAGCACTTGGATGGCAACAGCAGGGACTTCAACAAACATCGCTGTCTGCTTCTCCGATCTCGCCGACTACTGCGCTCTGCTACTACTGCTTTCTCCAATCTCTCTGACTGCTGCTCTTGCCGACTACTGCTCTTGCTGACTACTGCTCTCTCTGACTACTGCTCTCTCTGACAACTGCTCTCTCCGATCTCTCTGACTACTGCCCTCGCCAACTACTGGTCTCTCCGACTACTGCTGTCTCTGACTACTGCTCTCTCCGATCTCTCTGACTACTGCTCTCTCTGACCTCTGACTACTGCTCTCTCCGACCTCTGACTACTGCTCTCTCCGAACTCTGACTACTGCTCTCTCCGACCTCTGACCACTGCTCTCTCCGACCTCTTACTACTGCTCTCTCCGACCTCTGACTACTGCTCTCTCCGACCTCTGACTACTGCTCTCTCCGACCTCTGACCACTGCTCTCTCCGACCTCTTACTACTGCTCTCTCCGACCTCTGACTACTGCTCTTTCTGACCTATGACTACTGCTCTCTCCGACCTCTGACTACTGCTCTCTCTGACTACTGCTCTCTCCGACCTCTGACTACTGCTCTCTCCGACCTCTGACTACTGCTCTCTCCAACCTCTTACTACTGCTCTCTCCGACCTCTTACTACTGCTCTCTCCGACCTCTGACTACTGCTCTCTCCGACCTATGACTACTGCTCTCTCCGACCTCTGACTACTGCTCTCTCTGACTACTGCTCTCTCCGACCTCTGACTACTGCTCTCTCCGACCTCTGACTACTGCTCTCTCCGACCTCTGACTACTGCTCTCTCCGACCTCTGACTACTGCTCTCTCTGACTACTGCTCCCTCCGACCTCTGACTACTGCTCTCTCCAACCTCTGACTACTGCTCTCTCCGACCTCTGACTACTGCTCTCTCCGACCTCTGACTACTGCTCTCTCTGAGTACTGCTCTCTCCGACCTCTGACTACTGCTCTCTCCGACCTCTGACTACTGCTCTCTCTGACTACTGCTCTCTCTGACTACTGCTCTCTCTGACTACTGCTCTCTCCGACCTCTGACTACTGCTCTCTCCGACCTCTGACTACTGCTCTCTCTGACCTCTGACTACTGCTCTCTCCGACCTCTGACTACTGCTCTCTCCGACCTCTGACTACTGCTCTCTCCGACCTCTGACTAATGCTCTCTCCGACCTCTGACTACTGCTCTCTCCAACCTCTGACTAATGCTCTCTCTGACTACTGCTCTCTCCGACCTCTGACTACTGCTCTCACCAACCTCTGACTACTGCTCTCTCCGACCTCTGACTACTGCTCTCTCCGACCTCTGATTACTGCTCTCTCTGACTACTGCTCTCTCCGACCTCTGACTACTGCTCTCTCCGACCTCTGACTACTGCTCTCTCTGACTACTGCTCTCTCCGACCTCTGACTACTGCTCTCTCCGACCTCTGACTACTGCTCTCTCCGACCTCTGACTACTGCTCTCTCCGACCTCTGACTACTGCTCTCTCCGACCTATGACTACTGCTCTCTCCAACCTCTGACTACTGCTCTCTCCGACCTCTGACTACTGCTCTCTCCGACCTCTGACTACTGCTCTCTCTGACTACTGCTTTCTCTGACTACTGCTCTCTCTGACTACTGCTCTCTCCGACCTCTGACTACTGCTCTCTCCGACCTCTGACTACTGCTCTCTCTCTGACCTCTGACTACTGCTCTCTCCGACCTCTGACTACTGCTCTCTCCGACCTCTGACTACTGCTCTCTCCGACCTCTGACTACTGCTCTCTCCGACCTCTGACTACTGCTCTCTCTGATCTCTCCGACTACGACTCCAGAACCTCCGTGCTGAAAAAGTAATATCACAAGTCCTCTCATGTACAGTTGCTTTAATACAGTATATATTATTGCGTTTATTAATCTTTGCCAGAAACGGTTGCCTACACTATCTAAAGGATAATACAACTATGTAATATAATTCTCATCGTTCTAATAACGTGAAGCTTTGTCATCCCATTACAGTTGAATCAAGGTGATACCCATCGTTCTATTTGACATAATGTTGATTGGACAGCTCATTTTGTACCTGTACACAGCACCAATGCTTTTGCATCCAATAACATGCCTCCTTGGACCAGAGGGAATTATTGGTAGAGCTTTGATTGGAGCGGATATGTGTTGCATTTATAGTTAATAAAACGGTTAGTTAATAACGATGTTGTCTAATATCAGACTTATGGCAAACGACAATGGAGACTGTGTGTGGTATGACTGATCCTATGTCTTAGTTATATCTACGGTCTTCTTCTCATTTGTTTGGTCTGTTTTTCTGTGGGTGATCCCATTAATATGTTGAGTGAGCACAGCCATTAGTTTGGATGAGAGAAGAGTTTAAATGACTCAGTCTGACTGAGTCATTATGGATATCGTTCTGAGACTGAAATTCATCGTCGGTTATAGGCTAACATCTGAATTGTAAATATTACATTTTAAATCAGTCGTGAGATTGTACGTGTGGAGTTTGATGCATTTGATAATGTGAGGCCTTTGGTGTAGATGAAACAAAACCACATTTTCTGCTCAGAATCTCACATACAGTGCCTACAGTCTACTATTAGAATCAAATGGCTGAAGCTTGGCAAGCCAACTCTACCAGAAACAGGAAGAACTGCCACTTCATGATGCAACTCCTCAACCTCCATTGATGTCAAGATTTTTCCAGCTCTTTGCTGATGCTTGACTTTGGTACCACTTAATATCACTAAGTATTGTGTTTAGTAAAAACAAGTAATCCCGTATGTGTATAACTTGCTGAGTACAATTTACTGATTGATTTTGTCCTTACAAAAGGGTTTTACTGGCAGAGGTATGGAACGCTTACTCAAGCCTGTCCTGTTGAACATTTGTTTTTTATAGACGTTGCCGCACGATCAGCAAAATCCAGAAGCTTTCAGCTTCTCAGATTCCTACGTTAAATCCCTCGCTCTCTCTCTCTCTCTCTCAAACCCCCTGTACACCCGACAGCAGACTAATCTACTGCAAGTCTCGTAAGGAATCAGTGTGAATGCTACCTAATTCTGAAACCTGTCACTCTGTATTTGTTACCTAACTCCTGCTACTGCATCTCTATTTAATGAATAAGCAAATGCTACTGCACAAATTCCCTTAGCTGCCTCCCAAATTGGAGGTGATGTCCAACCAATCCTGTCAACATGTATTGGGTAAGTAGTAAGTGTTTTTTGGATTCAATTATTGTGATAAAGAGCTTGTTTTCATATCGTACTCTGAGAAAACTTCAACAATGTTTTTATCCTTGTAAACCTTAAATATGTTGACCAAGTTTTTGAACTTTGAACTCCTTGATAAAAAATATATATAATTCTATACTTATCAATACATTTATTTATTCATATTTGCTTTAGTTAAGCAACTGTGAATGTAACAGAGATTACAAGGCTAAACCACATAGCAAAGTATGTAACTGTTGACTATAAGGGGCTTTAATGGTACATCAAAGGCCTTGACATTCATGGTATTCATATGAACCTGGTAACTGACATTTCATTTTCTCTGCCCACAACCAGGCTTCCCAATGAGGATTCTACCTATTTTCTATTTTAAGGTTTAAAGTAGTGGTTAGAGCATTGGACTGGTAACCGGAAGGTTGCAAGTTCAAACCCCTGAGCTGACAAGGTACGAATCTGTCGTTCTGCCCCTGAACAGGCAGTTAACCCACTGTTCCTAGGCCGTCATTGAAAATAAGAATTTGTTCTTAACTGACTTGCCTAGTTAAATTAATGTAAAATAATGAAAAATCGCAGGTCTTCAGATGTTTCTTGTGACCCAGGTACTCTTGTCATCAGGTGATTGATATTGGCAAGGAGACATAATCTACACTTTAAAACAAATAGATTTGGAAGATAGTTTTTCATTATTTTGACCTCCCCAAGTTATAAACTAACCTATTAGCCAGAAAAAAACTCCAAACTAGGGCTGTGCTTGTCATGACATTTTGTCAGCTGGTAACTGTCATGTAAATTATTGCAGGTCTGTTAGTTAACATAAACATATTAAGTATCTCCGGGCTTCCACGCATAGCCTACATGCCACTGATGCAGACCTTTGGAACATCTACCTTTCAAAATGTGATTAAATACATTTAATGTAGCCTACACCTTCACAATAAATCCATTATTTATTTTAGGCATGTCTAAAGAAACATTACATTTTTATTTTATTTCACTTTTATTAAACCAGGTAGGCTAGTTGAGAACAAGTTTTCATTTGCAAATGCGACCTGCCCAAGATAAAGCATAGCAATTTGACACATACAACAACACAGAGTTACACATGGAATAAACAAACATACAGTCAATAATACAGTAGAACAAAAGAAAAACAGAAAGTCTATACACAGTGAGTGCAAATGAGGTAAGATAAGGGAGTTAAGGCAATAAATAGGCCATGGTGGCGAAATAATTACAATATAGCAATTAAACACTGGAATGGTAGATGTGCAGAAGATGAATGTGCAAGTAGAGGTACTGGGGTGCAAAGGAGCAAGATAAATACATAAATACAGTATGGGGATGAGGGACATGGATCGGATGTTTACAGACTGGCTATGTACAGGTGCAGTGATCTGTGAGCTGCTCTGACAGTTGGTGCTTAAAGCTAGAGAGGGAGATATGAGTCTCCAGCGTCAGTGACTTTTGCAGTTCGTTCCAGTCGTTGGCAGCAGAGAACTGGAAGGAAAGGCGACCAAATGATGAATAGGCTTTGGGGGTGACCAGTGAGATATACCTGCTGGAGCACGTGCTACATTGGGTGCTGCCATGGTGACCAGTGAGCAGAGATAAGGCGGGGCTTTACCTAGCAGAGACTTGTAGATGACCTAGATCCAGTGTGTTTGGCGATGAGAGTGAAGCGAGGGCCAGCCAACGAGAGCATACAGGTCGCAGTGGTGGGTAGTATATGGGGCTTTGGTGACAAAACAGATGCCACTGTGATAGACTACCTCTCTTTTGTTGAGTAGAGTGTTGGAGGCTATTTTCTAAATGACATCACCGAAGTCGAGGATCGGTAGGATGGTCAGTTTTACAAGGGTATGTTTGGCAGCATGAGTGAGGGATGCTTTGTTGCGAAATAGGAAGCAGATTCTAGATTTAATTTTGGATTGGAGATGCTTAATGTGAGTCTGGAAGGAGAGTTAACAGTCTAACCAGACACCTAGGTATTTGTAGTTATCCACATATTCTAAGTCAGGGCCGTCCAAATTAGTGATGCTGGAAGGGCGGGCAGGTGCGGGCAGTGATCGGTTGAATAGCATGCATTTAGTTTTACTTGCATTTAAAAGCAGTAGGAGGCCACGGAAGGAGAGTTGTATGGCATTGAAGCTCATCTGGAGGTTAGTTAACACAGTGTCCAACGAAGGGCCAGAAGTATTCAGAATTGTGTCGTCTGCGTTGGGTTGAATCAGAGAATCACCAGCAGCAAGAGCGACATCATTAATTCATACAGAGAAGAGAGTCGGCCCGAGAATTGAACCCTGTGGCACCCCCATAGAGACTGCCAGAGGTCCGGATAACAGACCCTCCGATTTGACACACTGAACTCTATCAGAGAAGTAGTTGGTAAACCTGGCGAGGCAATCATTTGAGAAACCAAGGCTGTTGAGTCTGCCAATAAGAATGTGGTGATTGAGAGTCAAAAGCCTTGGCCAGGTCAAAAGCCTTGGCCATGTCGATGGCCAGTTCGATGACTAGTCAAAAGCCTTGGCCAGGTCGATGGCCAGGTCGATGACAGGTCAAAAGCCTTGGCCAGGTCGATGGCCAGGTCGATGACGAGTCAAAAGCCTTGGCCAGGTCCATGGCCAGGTGGATGACGAGTCAAAAGCCTTGGCCAGGTCGATGACTACGGCTTCACAGTAATGTCTCTTGTCGATGGCGGTTATGATATCATTTAGGACCTTGAGCGTGGCTGAGGTGCACCCATGACCAGCTCTGAAACCAGATTGCATAGCGGAGAAGGTACGGTGAGATTCGAAATGGTCTGTAATCTGTTTGTTAACCTGGCTTTCGAAGACCTTAGAAAGGCAGGTAGGTTAGATATAGGTCTGTAACAGTTTGGGTCTAGAGTGTCTCCCTCTTTAAAAGAGGGGGGTGATCACGGCAGAATTCCAATCTATGGGAATCTCAGACGATACGAAAGGTTGAACAGGCTAGTGATAGGGGTTGCAACAATTTCTGCATATAATTTTAGAAAGAGGGTCCAGATTGTCTATCTATGAGGGTGCCCGTGTTTACAGATTTGTGGTTCTACCTGGTGGGTTCATTGATAATTTGTGTGAGATTGAGGGCATCGAACTTAGATTGTAGGATGGCCGGGGTGCTAAGCATGTCCCAGTTTAGGTCACCTAGCACCACGAGCTCTGAAAGATTGCCCCCCATCTATCAGATGAAGAAAATGTAGATGTAATGTGTACGCCGGGAGTCGGGAAGCAAGTTCAGGAAGTGTATTTTTAATAAATAAATTAACATAGAACAAACAAGAACCATGAGTAGCGTACAGATATGACCCTGGAACAGAAACAATAACGCCTGTGGAATGAATCAGAATGAAGACATGTACAGGGAAGGTAATCAGGCAGGTGATTGAGTCCAAGTGAGTCTGTTGAGGCGCTGGTGAGCGTAACGATGGTGACAGGTGTGCACGTATACTATACGTGACAGTAGCCTATGTCATACTCTGAGTTGTCCTTATGTTAGACCGTGATCTGGCTGTGCCATATGGTTGTGGGCTACACTAGTTAATTTAGCAGTCAACATTTGCTTATAATTCCATGGCATTATTGTATATAATATAAGAATTGAGCAATAAATACAGCAGCATGAGAAAACTGGGTTCGTCTTTTAAATAGTGGCCAGTCAAAACTCTGTTTTCATGACCTGGCTTATAAGAGCATTTTTCACTAGGCTCTGTAGGCTCATGTTCAAGGCCTCCTAGGCCTATAGGCTACACTTAAGAGTAGTTTGGCCGCTCTAGTTGTGATACAAACCTTATCAAAACATAGACCTATGGGCTAGGCTATATGATGCATGCGACTGTGATTTGAAAAAAAGTCACAAAAAATTTGTCCCTGCAGCAATGTTCCAACATCTAGTGGAAAGCCTTCCCAGAAGAGTGGAGGCTGTTATAGCAGCAATGTTCCAACATCTAGTGGAAAGCCTTCCCAGAAGAGTGGAGGCTGTTATAGCAGCAATGTTCCAACATCTAGAGGAAAGCCTACCCAGAAGAGTGGAGGCTGTTACAGCAGCAATGTTCCAACATCTAGTGGAAAGCCTTCCCAGAAGAGTGGAGGCTGTTATAGCAGCAACGTTCCAACATCTAGTGGAAAGCCTATCCAGAAGAGTGGAGGCTGTTATAGCAGCAATGTTCCAACATCTAGTGGAAAGCCTACCCAGAAGAGTTATTTCTTCTTGCCGTAGACGACACATGCTGGGCATCATTCACGAATGATAATATTCTCACCCATCAGACTATTTTCTTGTATTTACATACTAAATAATATGTTTGGAATTCGTTTTGATATAGAATGGGCCTTTACCATGCACCTGTCTCGAAACAGGGACAGGGAGAAAAGAAGACACGTTTACACTGGAGCAGTGAATGGAGAATGCTTTCCCATCGGTTTAGTTTCAGGCCAGCCAGGTACAGTCGCCTACACTGGTTGTAAAGCGAAGTGCTTAATATTAGGAAAGTTGATAGTAAATATAGTAGGCCTAGCATATAGAAAGCTGATGGGAATCAATTGTTTTTATTAGAGGCCATCAAACTGTTGTTCTCTCACGCAATTGCACAGCACAGACTATAAAAATGTTGCACACCATGGACTTATGGGAACACATATGTCATTCCATGCATCATCCTATGAGGAGCTGGTTCTCACTGAGCAACTGCTGATCCTATTAAACTGAACTCTGAATGCCCGGGACAATAGAACGCTGACAACTAGGCCTTTAACGCCTGATGTTAGGCTACGAATGAATGCTGGGGACAATAGAACGCTGACAACTAGTCCTTTAACGCCTGACGTTAGGCTACTAATGAATGCCGGGGACAGTAGAACGCTGACAACTAGGCCTTTAACGCCTGACGTTAGGCTACGAATGAATGCCGGGAACAGTAGAGCGCTGACAACTATGCCTTTAACGCCTGACGTTAGGCTACGAATTACCATCAGCGTCATCAGAGCACAGTTTTGGAGAAGCCTAGTTACCGGGACGCAAAGGTCACATTTTGACTGCGGTCATGACTTGTGACTGCGGTCGTGACTCTTGACTGTGGTCGTAATTCGTGACTGCGGTCGTGACTCGTGACTGTGGTCGTAATTCGTGACTGCGGTCGTGACTCGTGACTGCCAGTGTGGCGGTAATATGGTCACACTCCATACAGACTTTTGCTAAAAAAAATAAAAAAAGTTAGCAATGTGTTGGCAAAAAATGCATGTTCAAGTCGAGAAAGCTTACTAGCAGCCAGCGGCATTTCTGTGACCCGTACCCACAGGTGCTTTATCAAAACCAATGTCACATACTCCAGTTAGTGTAATGAGTTCCAATGAGTTGAGAAATAAAGTTGAGAAATCATTAGAACTAAGATGTACCCCTCTTTTCTCCTGAATGTATGTCATTTAAAATGTGTTTATTCTGTGGTTAATAGCGATATTTTATAAAAAATATTTAAATTAAATACATTCTTAAAAACTCTACAAAGAAAAATAATATGCAGACCCTCTGCAGTATTTCTGCGGACCTCTAGAGGGCCGTGGACCTCCAGTTGAATACCCCTGTTTTAAATGTATGTAAATTGTATAGTACATTTGCCTGTAATGTATTTTTCCTAATCTGTTAGATCCCAACTAGCTGTCGCCTTTGGGGATCATAAATCATACTGTGAGTGTTCAATTGGGTAGAGAACTGGTAACTGAGACGGCCATGGCATATGGTTTACATCGTTTTCATTCTCATCAAACCATTCAGTGACCTCTCGTGTTAATGGGGGCATTGCCATCCTATGGGGACGTAGCCATGGTAGCCAAAATAATGGCCTGCCCAGCATTTTTACACATGACCCTAAGCATGATGGAATATGACACGCTTAGTTAAATTAGGAACCACACCTGTGGGGAAGCACCTGCTTTTATCACACGTTGTATCCCTAATATATTCAAGTGTTTCCATTATTTTGGCCGTTACCTGTACATGCACATGCAAATGGTAAAGGGTAGGCGTCAGTACACATAAATACAAGTACAGTTCATGATCATCCCAACATTTTAATTTAGATGGAAAAGACATCCACATAAGAACTGATGCACACCCACTAACAACAATAAGAACAAACTGAAATACACTCACATACACACGCACACGCACACACACTTGCGTATATGTTAACTCCAGAGTATTCATTCACACATGTATCAGATTTGTCTGTAGCATGGAAACAACTGTATGTTAGCAAGAGCTAATGCGACCACTACATCTTATGCATACTAGCTAACTCACTTACATACACATACATACATACTCATACATACAAAAGCACATCACAGGAAGCCCCTCCCCCCACAAATATCTAAGGTACCATACCCATGAAATGTACATAGTGAACTTGTATACATTCTAAATGTGTAAATAGAATGCATTATTTCAGAATGTAACCTACCGCATGCATAACATACAAGAGTATGTGGACACATGCTCATCGGACATCTCATTCCAAAATCATGGGCATTAATATGCAGTTGGTCCCCCCTTTGCTGCTATAACAGCTTGCACTCTTCTGGGAAGGCTTTTCAATAGATGTTGCTTCCATTCAGCAACAAGAGAATTAGTGAGGTTGTGAAATGATGTTGGGCGATTAGGCCTTCAGTCAGCGTTCCAATTCATCCCAAAGGTGTTCAATTGGGTTGAGGTCAGGGCTCTGTCCAGACCAGTCACGTTCATCCACACTGATCTCGACAAACACTTTCTGTATGTGCACAGGGGTTTGTGCACGCTTTGTGCACAGGGGCATTGTCATGTTGAAACAGGAAAGGGTCTCCCCCAAACTGTTGCCACAAAGTTGGAAGCACAGAATCATCTAGAATGTCATTGATGCTGTAGCATTAAGATGTCCCTTCACTGGAACTAAGGGGCCTAGGCAGAACCATGAAAAACAGCCCCAGACCATTATTCATCCTCCACCAAACTTAACAGCTGGCTCTATGCATTCAGGTAGATAGCGTTCTCTTGGCATCCGCCAAACCCAGATTCGTCCGTCAGCTTGCCAGACATCACTCCTGAGAACGTGTTTCCACTGCTCCAAAGTCCAATGGTGGCGAGCTCTACACCAATCCAGCCAACGCTTGGCATTGCACATGGTGATCTTAGGCTTGTGTGTGGCTGATTGATTATGGAAACCCATTTCATGAAGCTCCAGACGAACAGTTATTTTGTTGACGTTGTTTCCAGAGTCAGTATGGAACTCATTAGTGGGAGTTGCAACGGAGGACAGACTATTTTTACGTGCTACGCGCTTCAGCACTCAGCTGTACCGTTCTGTGAGCTTGTGTAGCCTACCACTTTGCGGCTGAGTCTTTGTTGCTCCTAGACGTTTCCACTTCATAATAACAGCACTTACAGTTGACCGGGGAAGCTCTAGCAGGGAAAAAACTTGACGAACTGAAGTTGCCACATTGAAAGTCACTGAGTTCTTCAGTAAGGCCATTCTACTACCAATGTTTGTCTATGGTGAATGCATGGATGTTGCTCAAATAGCCAAATCAAATCATTTTGAAGGCGTGTCAACATGTGTTTGGCCATGTAGTGTATCAGAATGGGAAGAATGGACTTTCTCAATCTTTCCCCATTTACAAGTCTGACCAATGACATAACACCTTATTGATATGTATATTCCACCAACCAATAGGAATACATAAACATTGAATCCATATTTCTGCAGTGGAAATATAACCAAGCCTGATACACACACAACCACACAGGGATCAGCACACTGAGCAATAGGAAAATGACAATCACACAGCCAAATCCACACACACACACACACACACACACACACACACACACACACACACACACACACACACAATCACACACAATCACACAATCACACACACAATCCTCTCTGCAGCAGGGAGCAGTTGTTTACCTCTCTGAGCAGCAGTATTGCCGAGGCATGAGATTGGGGCCGTCTGCTGTGTTGGTTATGGATTTATGCTTCATCACCGTGGTGTCTCTTTTAGCGTTGATTATAATTCCCAGAAGCCCTTTTTCTCTCGTCCTCCTCCTTTCTTTCTTTCTTTCTTTCTTTCTGAATGAGCACAGATTTACTGACCACCTCCACCGGTATTGTCCACAACCAGAATGGAGGCTGAGCGATCTATAAAATGCCCCGCGACACAATTTGTATCAAGGTCCTGCTTATTTCCTGTTTCCTCTTTTTTTAATGGTCCCTTCTCCCTAATCGCAGCGGGATATTCATTTGGAACCTCTGACTTTCATGTCTTTCTTGCACTTTTTTTAATAAACACAATTTTCCTAATCGCCGACGCTTTCTTTTTTCAAGAAGTTATGACCGCCGCCACTGAATGTTTATGTTTTGAAGGGAGATTTCACAAATTGTCGGATAATTCCTGGCTCTGAGTAATTGGTTTATTAAAACCACAAAACAACGTGCCTGCAACTCAGAAGTCCGGTGCTGTGTTTATGAGCGAGTGATAAAGAACTGCTATCACAGAACTTGAAGAGGCGCACGGTTATGCCATCCCAATTGCATCAGAATGGCACAAAGCCGATAGATAAATATATCATGATGTATAAAACAATAATTTATGTTCATCAGTACTTAAACAGTCCAGAATATATCATCAGCCCTCCAGTAATGAGTTATGTCATTGTCACGATGACAACAACTCCTAAGTATTGTATCATATAAACTCAGCAAAAACAGAAACAGTCCATTTTCAGGACACTGTCTTTCAAAGACAACTCATAAAAATCCAAATAACTTCACAGATCTTCATTGTAAAGGGTTTAATCACTGTTTCCCCATGCTTGTTCAATGAACCATAAACAATTAATGAACATGCACCTGTGGAACGGTCGTTAAGACACTAACAGCTTACAGACGGAAGGCAATTAAGGTCACAGTTACGAAAACTTAGGAGACTAAAGAGGCCTTTCTACTGACTCTGAAAAACACCAAAAGAAAGATGCCCAGGGTCCCTGCTCATCTGCGTAAACGTGCCTTAGGCATGCTGCAAGGAGGCATGAGGACTGCAGATGTGGCCTGGGCAATAAAAAGCAATGTCCGTACTGTGAGACGCCTAAGACAGCGCTACAGGGAGACAGCATGGACAACTGATCGTCCTCGCAGTGGCAGACCACATGTAACAACACCTGCACAGGATCGGTACATCCGAACATCACACCTGCGGGACAGGTACAGGATGGCAACAACAACTGCCCTAGGTTACATCAGGAATGCGCAATCCCTCCATCAGTACTCAGACAGTAGACTGAGAGAGGCTGGACTGAGGGCTTGTTTGTGCCTGTTGTAAGGCCTGTTAAAAGGCAGGTCCTAACCAGCAACAACATTGTCTACGGGCACAGACCCACCGTCGCTGGACCAGACAGGACTGGCAAAAAGGGCTCTTCACTGACGAGTGACGATTTTGCCTCACCAGAGATGATGGTCGGACTCGCGTTTATCGTCGAAGGAATGAGCGTTACACCGACGCCTGTACTCTGGAGCGGGATCGATTTGGAGTTGAAGGATCCATCATGATCTGGGGCGGTGTGTCGCATCATCGGACTGAGCTTGTTGTCATTGCAGGCAATCTCAATGTTCTGCGTTACAGGGAAGACATCCTCCTCCCACATGTGGATTCCCTTCCTGCAGGCTCATCCTGACACGACCCTCCAGCATGACAATGCCATCAGCCGTACTGCTCATTCTGTCCTTGATTTCCTGCAAGACAGGAATGTCAGTGTTCTGCCATGGCCAGCGAAGAGCCCAGATCTCAATCCCATTGAGCACGTCTGGGTCCTGTTGGATCGGAGGGTGAGGACTAGGTCCATTCCTACCAGAAATGTCCGGAAACTTGCAGGTGCCTTGGTGGAAGAGTGGGGTAACATCTCGCAGCACGAGCTGGCAAATCTGGTGCAGTCCATGAAGAGGAGATGCACTGCAGTACTTAATGCAGCTGGTGGCCACACCAGATATTGACTGTTACTTTTGATTTTGACCCCCCCCCCCCTTTGTTCAGGGACACATTATTCAATTTATGTTAGTCACATGTCTGTGGTACTTGTTGAGTTTATGTCTCAGTTGTTGAATGTTTAGATTTTCATACAAATATTTACACATGTTAAGTTTGCTGAAAATAAAATCAGTTGACATTTTATTTTCTTGCTGAGTTTATATACAGTCTGACTCTGTAAAGCCAGTTGGGTTCTTAGAACATCACACTGACAGGAACAAACATCTCTCCGGGAAGCAGAAGGGTGGAGGTATATGTTTTATGATTAACAAGTTATGGTGTAACTGTGATAACATACAGGAACTAACATACAGGAACTCAAGTCCTTCTTTTCACCCTAGAATATCTCACAATCAAATGCCGACTGTATTATCTCCCGAGAGAATTTTCATCAGTAATAGCCACAACATACGCCCCCCAAATGGAAACCACATAACCAAAGGCAGCATTTATTGTAGCTGGGGATTTAAACAAATAACATTTTAGGCTCTTGAAATTCTATCAACATATTAATTGTTGTACACTCACTGCTAAAACCCTCGACTGTTGCTATACTACCATTGCAGCATGCAGGCAATTCGGACCACGATTCTGTCTTGCTCCTCCCCTCCTCAAGGCAGAAACTCAAACAGGAAGCACCCATGGTGAGGACTATTCAACGCTGGTCTGACCAATTGGAATCCATGCTTCAAGATTGTTTTGATCACTCGGACTGGGATATGTTCAGAGTAGCTTCAGAAAATAATATTGACACGTATATCGATACAGTGAATGAGTTTATCAGGAAGTGCATAGGAGATGTTGTACCCACTGTGGCTATTAAAACCTACCCAACCAGAAGCTGTGGATAGATGGATAGATGGGAGCATTCGCGCCAAACTGAAAGCGCGAACCACCGCATTTAACCAGGGCAAGAAGACTGTGAATGTGGAAGAATACAAAGAGTGTAGTTATTCCTTCCACAAAGAAATCAAGCAGGCTAAACTTCTGTATAGGGAAAAATTTGAGTCCCAGTTCAACGGCTCAGACACGAGATGTATGTGGCAGTGTCTAAAGACAATCACAGATTATACATTTGTTAATCCAGCCAGATTGCGGACAACAATGTCTTTCTTCCAGACAGACTGAACATCTTCTTCGCTTGCTTTATGGATAATACTGTGCTACCGACATGGCCCGCTATCAAGGACTGTGGCCAACGTGAGTAAGAAATGTACGCGTGTTAACCCTCGCAAGGCTGCCGGCCCATATTGTATCCTAAGTCTTTTGTCCCCATATGCTTCAAGATGGCCACCATTGTCCCTGTACCTAATAAAGCAAAGGTAATTGAACTAAATGACTATCGCCCCGTAGCACTCACGTCTGTCATCATGAAATGTTTTTAGAGTCTAATCAAGGATCATATCACCGCCACCCTACCTGCCACCCTAGACCCACTTCAAATTGCTTACCGCCCCAATAGATCCACAGACGATGCGATCACCACCACACTGCACACTGCCCTATCCCAAATGAACAAGAGGCATAACTTTGTAAGAATGCTGTTCATTGACTATAGCTCAGCATTCCACACCATAGTACCCTCCAAGCTCATCACTAAGCTCGAAGCCCTGGGTCTGAACCCCGCCCTGTGCAACTGGGTCCTGGACTTCCTGAAGGGTCGCCCCCAGGTGGTGAAGGTAGGACAGAACACCTCTTCGCTGATCCTCAACACAGGGGCCCCACAAGGGTGCGTGGTGTTCAGCCCCCTCCTGTACTCCCTGTTCACCCATGGCTGCATGGCCAAGCACGCCTCCAACTCAATCATCAAGTTTGCAGCCGACACAACAGTAGTAGGCTTGATTACCAACAATGATGAGACAGCTTACAGGGAGGAGGTGAGGGCTCTGGGAGTGTGGTGCCAGGAAAATAACCTCTCACTCAACATCATCAAAACTAAGGAAATGATCGTGAACTTCAGGAAACAGCAGAGGGAGCACCCCCCCTCCCCCCATCCACATCGAAGGGACAGTAGTGGAGAAGGTGGAAAGCTATAAGTTCCTCGGCATACACATCACTGACAAACTGAAATGGTCCACCCACACAGACAGTGTGGTGAAGAAGGAGCAACAGCGCCTCTTCAAACTCAGGAAGCTGAAGAAATTTTAACACCTAAAACCTTTACGAGTTTTGGCATTACATTTATTTTATTTTATTTCAAATTTATTAAACTAGGCAAGTCAGTTAAAAAATGGGATTCCCAATGTGTTACAGACTGGATTCAAACCAGGGACTGTAGTGGTACCTCCCAATCACAGCCTGTTGTGACACAGCCTACTAATGAGCCGCCAGGGGGTGTGACATACTTAAAGGAAAGTCTCCAGCGAGGACAGGGAGGTGTAGAGATCAAAGAAATATAGTCAAAGTGAGTCAAAGTGAGGCAGAAGCCACGGCCAACTGAGGCAAGAAATGGAACGTGGAATTTTAATCAATTTAAATCACCTGGATGTGTATTTAATTGCGCAATCAAGTTTACTTATAGCACTCGTCAGCAGCCGTGGAATCCCAGCCCTCTAACGTTTCACTGATAATGCACAGCCATTTAAACATTAGCTGCATGGACTTAGATTGGAAACTCCAGGCTATAGGAGAACATTCCGGAAAATGCAGACTTAACCTTTTCCATTAAATTACTTGGGCTTGGAGCAATTGAGCCCCATTAACAGAAGAATGCTGAAATGTATTGAGTTTTTCCCGGATGCTGCTGTTGGCACACTATTCGGATGAACCAGGATGTATTTGTTTCCATAGCAACTGATTTGAGTTGTTAATATATAAAACCACATACAGGATACTGCATGTGCTGGTAAATGCCAATTGTGGAAAACATCATGCAATAGATATTTCTATTTCGGAACGTATTCAGATCCCTTGACTTTTCCCACATTTTGTTTGTTTGCAGCCTTCTTCTAAAATGCCACGAGTGTGCAAAGCTGTCATCAAGCCAAAGGGTGGCTATTTGAAGGATCTCAAATATATGATCTATTTTGATATGTTGAACACTTTTTTGGTTAATGCATGATTCCATATGTGTTATTTCATAGTGTTGATTTGTTCGCTACTAGTCTACAATGTAGAAAATAGTCCAAATAAAGAAAACCCTTGAATGAGTCGGTGTCCAATCTTTGGACCGGTACTGTATTTCAAACAATATTTTATTTGTCACCTGCTCCAAATACAACAGGTGTAGGTAGACCTTTCTGTGAAATGCTTACTTACAAGCCCTGAACCAACAATGCAGTACAAGAAAGAGTTAAGAAAATATTTACCAAAGAAACTAAAGTAAAAATAGTAAAATAAAAATAACAAGTAACACAATAAAAATAACACTTACCAGGTGTTATACAGGGAGTACCGGCACCGGGTCAATGTGTGGGGGTACAGGTTAGTCAAGTTATGTTGTTCATGTAGGTAGAGGTAAAGTGACTATGCATAGATAATAAACAGCGAGTAGCAGCAGTGTAAAAACAAGGGGGGGGGGGGGGGGCATGTCAATGTAAATAGCCCGGGTGGCCATTTGATTAATTGTTCAGCAGTCTTATGGCTTGGGGCTAGACGCTGTTAAGGAGCCTTTTGGTCCTAGACTTGGCGCTCCGGTACCGCTTGCCGTGCAGTAGCAGAGTGAGCAGTCTATGACTTTTTTGACTGGAGTTATTGACAATTTTTTGCCTTCCTCTGACTCTGCCTAGTATATAGGTCCTGGATGTTAGGAAGCTTGGCCCCAGTGATGTAATGGGCCGTCGATGTTAATGGGGGGTCCACGGTCAGCTCCTTTGCCTTGCTCACATTGAGAGAGAAGTTTTTATTTTTGTTTCTTTTACTTTAAAAAAATGTTGACCCCTTTTTCTCCCCAATTCAGTGATATCCAATTGGTAGTTACATTCTTGTCCCATTGCTGCGACTCCCGTATGGACTTGGCATATGGACCCGAAACACCGCGCCGAGCCGCACTGCTTCTTGACACAATGCTCCCTTAACCCGGAAGCCAGCTGCACCAATGTGTCGTAGGAAACACTCTACACCTGGTGACTTGTCATTGTGAATTGCACCCGGCCCGTCACAGGAGTTTTTAGAGCGGGATTGGACATGAACAACCTGGCCAGCCAAACCCTCCCCTAAACCGGACGACGCTGGACCAAATGTGCGCCGCCTCATGGGTCTCCCGGTCGAGGCTGACACAACTTGGGATCGAACCAGGATCTGTAGTGACGCAGCCAGCACTGCGTTGCACTCGGAAGGCCGAGAGAGAGGTTGTTGTCCTGGCACCACACTGCCAGGTCTCTGACCTCCTCCCTATTGTCTGTCTCATTGTTGTCGGTGATTAGGGCTACCACTGTTGTGTCATCAGCAAACTTAATGATGGTGTTGGAGTCGTGTTTGGCCACACAGTTGTGGGGGAACAGGGAGTACACGAGGGGAATAAGTACGCACCCTTGAGGGGCTCCAGTGTTGAGGATCAGCATGGCAGATGTGTTGTTGCCTACTCTTACCACCTGGGGGCAGCCCGTCAGGAAGTCCAGGATCCAGTTGTAGAAGGAGGTGTTTAGGGTCCTTAGCTTAGTGATGAGCTTTGTGGGCACTACAGTGTTGAACACTGAGCTGTAGTCAATGAACAGCATTCTCACATTGGTTTTCCTTTTGTCCAGGTGGGAAAGGGCAGTGTGGAGTGCGATTGAGATTGTGTCATCTGTGGACCTGTTTGGGCGGTATTTATATTGAAGTGGGTCTAGGGTTTCCGGGATGATGATGTTGATGTGATCCATAACCAGCCTTTCAAAGCACTTCATGGCTACCGATATGAGTGCTACAGGACGGTAATCATTTAGGCAGGTTACCTTCACTTCCTTGGGCACAAGGTGGTCTGCTTGAAACATGTAGGTATTACAAACACGGTCAGGGAGAGGTTGAAAATGTCCGTGAAGACACCTGCCATTTGGTCCGTGCATACTTTGAGTACACATCCTGATAATCAGTCTGGCCCCGCGGCTGTGTGAATATTGACCTGTTTAAACGTCTTGCTCACATCTGCTACGAGAGTGTGATCACACAGTCATCTGGAATGGCTGGTGCTCTCATGCATGCTTCAGTGTTGCTTGACTCGAAGCGAGCATCACCACAAAATAACATTGCCATTGAATCCTCGCAAACAATGACATTGTCCATGTTAGCGATGTCTGAATCACATAATCATCTCAAGATAACATAATACCAAGTAATTCAGATAACTGGGAAAGAGGCCGTCATTGCTTAACAAGTCATTCAGTTAGACCATTGTTATACAAATAACAGAACATATGGTTAAATTGCAGGTAGACCACTTTATTTTATTTTACTGTTTCAATGATTACAGTAAAATGGTATGTTTGAATCAACGTCTTTGCTTCAACGTCATGCAATCAACCTAAATGAAGAGATACCCACATTTACAAAAGTATGTGGACACCCCATCAAATTAGCGGATTCGACTATTTCAGCCACACCCGGTGCTGACAGGTGTATAAAATCGGGCACGCAGCCATGCAATCTCCATAGACAAATATTGGCAGTAGAATGGCCTTACTGAAGAGCTCAGTGACTTTCAAACATGGCACCTTTAGCATGCCACCTTTCCAACAAATCCATTCTGCAGTGCCCAACCTAACTAACTCTCCTGTGGCTGAATGGAAGCAAATCCCCACAGCAATGTTCCAACATCTAGTGAAAAGCCTTCGCAGAAGAGTAGAAGCTGTTATAGAAGCAAAGGGGGGACACACTCCATATTAATGCCCATGATTTTGGAATGAGATGTTCGACGACCAAGTGTCCACATACTTTTGGTCATGTGGTGTTTTTTGGAAAAGAAATGCAAAGCCACAGTGCAACGATTTCTGCCAAAACAGTGACTCCTACATGTAGGGTTATGCACTTCAGTGAGAACAAGTCTACCATGTAGATGCCTAGTTCTACAAACTGCTTAGCATAGAAAACAAGCTTTGTTCAATTCAGCTGAGCTATCAAGTCAACACAGTTAGACTTTGATCAGCTTCCAGACTACCTAAATAACATTGAATAGGTAAAAGTAACTCTAACTTTTCTTACATAAGCAGTATGTGTAAGTACATATAAGATTCGGGGTTTAAATAGGCATTAACATCTGATTTTCACAAAGGACACCATCATTTGTGGAACTCATAGCCTGGTTCCTCTCTAGGTTTCTTCCTAGGTTTTGGCCTTTCTAGGGAGTTTTTCCTTGCCACCGTGCTTCTACACCTGCATTGCTTGCTGTTTGGGATTTTCGGCTGGGTTTCTGTACAGCACTTTGTGACATCAGCTGATGTAAGAAGGGCTTCATATATACATTTGATTTGATTTGATTTGATTTGATCATTTCAACGTGAAGCTAGGGATTCTATCTTTCGTCCATGGTTGTTTTGGATATTTGGATGTTTAGAAGTAGTTACTATTAACCCTATAAATAGGATGACAAAATCCTGATATTAATAATACACTTTTAACTTTCTATATTGTCTTGTGCAGTATATGTTATTCATAACATATGTTGATATTTGGATGTGTTCAGAAATTAGTATCCAGTTTGTTCCACATTTTTTCCACGTAATTTCTACCCCAAAAATGTAGTATGTTAATGTTGAATCAACATGGAAGATTGATTGTATTTGAAAAAAAGTTACCAATGGTAGTTTCTACCCACTTTTTATGACTTGTTGGAGAGAGAGAGAGAGAGAGAGAGAGAGAGAGACAGAGAGAGAGAGAGAGAGAGAGAGACAGAGAGAGACAGAGAGAGAGAGAGAGAGAGAGAGCGAGAGAGAGAGAGAGAGAGAGAGAGAAAGAGAGAGAAAGAGAGACAGAGAGAGAGAGAGAGAGAGAGAGAGAGAGGATCCTTCCTCCAGGGCACGTCATGAAATCTAAGTTAAAGAATAGTACTCAATCAAATGTAGACAAAACAGTCATTAGCCAATAGGATCGCAGCACCTGTAAAACATTCATAACGATGTGAGCACCAATAGGGCCGCAGTGCCTGTAGAACACATTCATAACGATGTGAGCACCAATAGGGTCGCAGTGCCTGTAGAACATTCATAACGATGTGAGCACCAATAGGGTCGCAGCGCCTGTAGAACATTCATAACGATGTGAGCACCAATAGGGTCGCAGTGCCTGTAGAACATTCATAACGATGTGAGCACCAATAGGGTCGCAGCGCCTGTAGAACATTCATAACGATGTGAGCACCAATAGGGTCGCAGTGCCTGTAGAACATTCATAACGATGTGAGCACCAATAGGGTCGCAGCGCCTGTAGAACATTCATAACGATGTGAGCACCAATAGGGTCGCAGCGCCTGTAGAACATTCATAACGATGTGAGCACCAATAGGGTCGCAGCGCCTGTAGAACATTCATAACGATGTGAGAGCTTTGAACTAGAAGGTTTTATCTGCAGAAAGAGGATTCTGAGATAATTGGCTTTAAAGTTCCCGAACCGTCATTGTTTTAAATGGTGTCAGCAAATGTTTATTTTGTATTCTTTTGAACTTAACAACATGAATTGGGGTATTTCGACTACTATGTACTGTAGGTAGAGAACGTTGAACAGAACAAGGCTATGTCAAAAACTCAATATTGAACAAGATAGAACGTTTTAATAACGAGCTCTCGAATGGCAAAAAAGTAACAGAGGAGCATTCAAACTCGTATGACTCATGTTTATAACTTAGTTAAAGGTCATTGGAGTAAAATCCCTCACAATCTCTGCATTGTTGTACATGATGGACCATTGCCAGTAATATTCAGGTAATATTCAGGTAATATTCAGGTTATATTCAGGACCAGAAGGGCAGCTTGTTAAAATGGGACAAAACTGATATTTCTGGTTCTACTGAAGGTTTTACTTCATTCAACCGACTGTCTAAGTGACTTGAGTGATCTTGAATGATACCTAGCAGCGAGTGGGCCTATTTGAACAAGAGGAACTGTGATTTGAGGAGGAATTCCTCCTCAGTCAGAAACCATCTTCAAGGAAATCTGCAGAGATTAAATGCAGTGTCACTGCAGACAGAGTTCAACAAGTGTACGAGTGTAACAAGGTGACTGTTTCTGTCCTGTTCTGACTTAAACACCACCCACTCCCACTCTCAGAGCAGTCCATGACACATTCACAAACACCACCCACTCCCACTCTCAGAGCAGTCCATGACACATTCACAAACACCACACACTCCCACTCTCAGAGCAGTCCATGACACATTCACAAACACCACCCACTCCCACTCTCAGAGCAGTCCATGACACATTCACAAACACCACCCACTCCCACTCTTAGAGTAGTCCATGACACATTCACAAACACCACCCACTCCCACTCTCAGAGCAGAACATGACACATTCACAAACACCACCCACTCCCAGAGCAGAACATGACACATTCACAAACACCACCCACTCCCACTCTCAGAGCAGAACATGACACATTCACAAACACCACCCACTCCCACTCTCAGAGCAGAACATGACACATTCACAAACACCACCCACTCCTACTCTCAGAGCAGTCCATGACACATTCACAAACACCACCCACTCCCACTCTCAGAGCAGAACATGACACATTCACAAACACCACCCATTCCCACTCTCCGAGCAGAACATGACACATGGGCTGACATTAACACCACCCACTCCTACTCTCAGAGCAGAACATGACACATGGGCTGACATTAACACCACCCACTCCCACTCTCAGAGCAGAACATGACACATGGGCTGACATCAACACCACCCACTCCGACTCTCAGAGCAGAACATGACACATGGGATGACATTAACACCACCCACTCCCACTCTCAGAGCAGAACATGACACATGGGCTGACATTAACACCACCCACTCCCACTCTCAGAGCAGAACATGACACTTGGGCTGACATTAACACCACCCACTCCCACTCTCAGAGCAGAACATGACACATGGGCTGACATTAACACCACCCACTCCCACTCTCAGAGCAGAACATGACACATGGGCTGACATTAACACCACCCACTCCCACTTTCAGAGCAGAACATGACACATGGGCTGACAGTAACACCACCCACTCCCACTCTCAGAGCAGAACATGACACATGGGCTGACATTAACACCACCCACTCCCACTCTCAGAGCAGAACATGACACATGGGTTGACAGTAACACCACCCACTCCCACTCTCAGAGCAGAACATGACACATGGGCTGACATTAACACCACCCACTCCCACTCTCAGAGCAGAACATGACACATGGGCTGACAGTAACACCACCCACTCCCACTCTCAGAGCAGAACATGACACATGGGCTGACAGTAACACCACCCACTCCCACTCTCAGAGCAGAACATGACACATGGGCTGACATTAACACCACCCACTCCCACTCTCAGAGCAGAACATGACACATGGGCTGACATTAACACCACCCACTCCCACTCTCAGAGCAGAACATGACACATGGGCTGACAGTAACACCACCCACTCCCACTCTCAGAGCAGAACATGACACATGGGCTGACAGTAACACCACCCACTCCCACTCTCAGAGCAGAACATGACACATGGGCTGACATTAACACCACCCACTCCCACTCTCAGAGCAGAACATGACACATGGGCTGACAGTAACACCACCCACTCCCACTCTCAGAGCAGAACATGACACATGGGCTGACATTAACACCACCCACTCCCACTCTCAGAGCAGAACATGACACATGGGCTGACATTAACACCACCCACTCCCACTCTCAGAGCAGAACATGACACATGGGCTGACATTAACACCACCCACTCCCACTCTCAGAGCAGAACATGACACATGGGCTGACAGTAACACAACCCACTCCCACTCTCAGAGCAGAACATGACACATGGGCTGACAGTAACACCACCCACTCCCACTCTCAGAGCAGAACATGACACATGGGCTGACAGTAACACCACCCACATGACACAAACATGGAAAACATGTTCGACATTTTCGAAATGTGGTTGTGTTACAAATTAGGATTTAAATGGATTATAATTGTTGTTGTTTTTTTGTTTTTTTTTACAATGATTTATGCAAAATAATATTTAATGTCAAAGTGGAAGAAACCTTTTCTAAAGGTGAATAAAACAGTGTGAAAGAATACCACCACCATGCTTGAAAATATGAAAGGTGGTACTCAGTGATGTGTTGTGTTGGATTTACCACAAACATAAAGCTTTCTATTCAGAGCAAAAATATCATTTCATTGTCAATAATTGTTCAGTATTACTTTAGTGCCTTGTTTCAAACAGGATATGTGTTTTGGAATATTTGTATTCTGTACAGACTTCCTTATTTTCACTCTGTCATTTATATTAGTATTGTGGAGTAACTACAATGTTGTTGATCCATCCTCAGTTTTCTCTTTTCACTGTCATTAAACTCTGTAACTGTTTTAAAATCACCATTGGCATCATGGTGAAATCCCTGAGTGGTTTCCTTCCTGTCCGTCAACTGAGTTAGGAAGGACGCCTGTACCTTGTAGTGAATGAGTGTATTAATACACCATCCGAAATGTCATTAATAACTTCACAATGCTCAAAGTGATATTCGATGTCTGCTTTCCAATCTACCAATTGGTGCCCTTCTTTGCGAGACAATAGAAAACCCCCCTGGTCTTTGTGCTTGAAATTCACTGCTTCATTGCTCGACCTTACATATAATTGTATATGTGGGCTACAGAGATGAGGTAGTCATTCAAAAATCATGTTAAACACTATTATTGCACCCATGCATCTTATTATGTGAATTGTTAAGCACATTTTTACTCCTGAATGTATTTATGCTTTCCATATAAAAACAGGACTGTCTCCAGGAACAGGGGTTGAGTTAAAACCTGCAGGAGGGTTTTTCTCCAAATCAAATCAAATCAAATTGTGTTGGTCACATACACGTGGTTAGCAGATGTTAACACGAGTTCAGTGAAGTGCTTGTGCTTCTAGTTCCGACCGTGCAGTAATATCTAACAAGTAATCTAACAATTTCACAACCACTACCTTATATACACACACAAGTGTAAATGAATGAATAAGAAAATGTAACTATGAATATATGGATGAACGATGGCCGAACGGCATAGGCAAGATGCAGAAGGTGGTATAGAGTACAGTATATACATATGAGATGAGTAATGTATGGTATGTAAACATTATGCAAAGTGGTATTGTTTAAAGTGACTAGTGATACATGAAATCACATTTTGTATTATTAAAGTGGAGAGACATTTGAGTCAGTATGTTGGCAGCAAAAGTCTGATGGCCTTGAGATAGAAGCTGTTTTTCAGTCTCTCGGTCCCAGCTTTGATGCACCTATACTGACCTCGCCTTCTGGATGATAGCGGGGTGAACAGGCAGTGGATTGGGTGGTTGATGTCCTTGATGATCTTTTTGGCCTTCCTGTGATATCGGGTGGTGTAGGTGTCCTGGAGGGCAGGTATTTTGTCCCCGGTGATGCGTTTTGCAGACCTCACTACCCTCTGGAGAGCCTTACGGTTGTGAGCGGAGCAGTTGCCGTACCAGGCAGTGATAAATCCCGACAGGACGCTCTCGATTGTGCATCTGTAAAAGTTTGTGAGTGTTTTTGGTAACAAGCCACATTTCTTCAGCCTCCTGAGGTTGAAGAGGCGCTGTTGCTCCTTCTTCACCACACTGTCTGTGTGGGTGGACCATTTCAGTTTGTCCATGCTGTGTATGCCGAGGAATTTAAAACTTTCCACCTTCTCCACTAATGTCCCGTCGATGTGGATAGGGGGGTGCTCCCCCTGCTGTTTCCTGAAGTCCATGATCATCTCCTTTCTTTTGTGGACATTGAGTGTGAGGTTATTTTCCTGACACCACACTCTGAGGGCCCTCACCTCCTCCCTGTAGGCCATCTTGTCGTTTTTGGTAATCAAGCCTTCCACTGTAGTGTCGTCTGCAAACTTGATGATTTAGTTGGAGGCGTGCATGGCCACGCAGTCATGGGTGAACAGGGAGTACAGGAGGGGGCTGAAAACGCACCCTTGTGGGGCCCCAGTGTTGAGGATCAGCGGGGTGGAGATGTTCTTTCCTACCCTCACCACCTGGGGGCGGCACGTCAGAAAGTCCAGGACCCAGTTGCACAGGTCGGGGTCGGGCTTAATGACAAGTTTAGAGGGTACATGGTGTTAAATGCTGAGCTGTCATCGATGAACAGCATTCTCACATAGTTATTTCTCTAGTCCAGATGGGTTATGGCAGTGTGCAGTGTGGTTGAGATTGCATCGCCTGTGGACCTTTTTGGACGGTAAGCAAATTGGAGTGGGTCTAGGGTGTTAGGTAGGGTGGAGGTGATATGGTCCTTGATTAGTCTCTCAAAGCACTTCATGATGATGGAAGTGAGTGCTACGGGGCGGTAGTCGTTTATCTCAGTTACATTAGCTTTCTTGGGAACAGGAACAATGGTGGCCCTCTTGAAGCATGTGGGGACAACAGACTGGGATAGGGATTGATTGACTATGTCCGTAAACACACTAGCCAGCTGGTCTGCGCATGCTCTGAGGACGTGGCTAGGGATGCCGTCTGGGCCAGCAGCCTTGCAAAGGTTAACAGAAAGTTTAAATGTTTTACTCATATTAGCTGCAGTGAAGGAGAGCCCACAGGAAGGAGAGCCCACAGGTAGCGGGCCGTGTCAGTGGCGCTGTATTGTCCTCAAAGTGAGGAAAGAAAGAGTTTAGTTTGTCTGGGAGGAAGATGTCGGCTGGTTTTCTTTTTGTAATCTGTGATTGACTGTAGACCCTGCCACATACGTGTCATGTCTGAGCCGTTGAATTGCAACTTCACTTTGTCTCTATACTGACGCTTAGCTTGTTTGATTGCCTTGCGGAGGGAATAGCTACGCTGTTTGTATTCGGTCATGTTTCCGGTCGCCTTGTCATGATTAAAAGCAGTGGTTGGCGCTTTCAGTTTTGCTCAAATTCTGCCATCAATCCACAGTTTCTGGTTGGGGAAGGTTTTAATAGTCACCATGGGTACAACATCACCGATGTACTTGCTAATAAAGTCACTCACCGAATCAGCGTATACATAAATGTTGGTGTCTGAGGCTATCCTGAACATAACCCAGTCCATGTGTTCAAAGAAATCTTGAAGCGTGGAATCAGATTGGTCGGTCCAGCGTTGAACAGATCTGAGCACGGGTGTTTCCTGTTTTAGTTTCTGTCTATAGGCTGGGAGCAACAAAATGTAGTCGTGGTCAGATTTGCCGAAGGGAGGACGGGGGAGGGCTTTGTATCCATCGCGGAAGTTAGAGTAGCAAGGATCCAGAAAGCCCGGGTCGCGCATTCGATATGCCAATAAAATTTAGGGAGCCGTGGTTTCAGATTAACTTTGTTAAAATCCCCAGCGACAATAATAGCAGCCTCAGGATATGTGGTTTCCAGTTTACATGGAGTCCAATTAAGTTCTTTCAGGGCCGTCGAGGTATCTGCTTGGGGGCGAATATATACGGCTATGATTATAATCAAAGAGAATTATCTTGGTAGACAATGCGGTCAGCATTTGATTTTAAGGAATTCTAGGTCAGGTGAAGAAAAAGACTTGATTTCCTGTATGTTATTATAATCACACCACAACTCGTTAATCATAAGGCATACACCCCCGCCCTTCTTCTTACCAGAGAGATGTTGGCGAGTAGTATACGAGTATACTCTGGAACGGTGAGTGATGTGCTCGTCTACTGAGCCAGACCAGAAGACCGCTCCGTCTGCCCCTTCTACGGCGCTGTTGTTCTGGGTCGCCGGCTGGGATCCGATCCATTGTCCTGGGTGGTGGTCCAAACAGAAGATCCGTTTCGAGAAAGTAATGTTTCTGGTCGTAATGTTGGTGAGTTGACGTTGCTCTTATATCCAATAGTTCTTCCCGGCTGTAAGTAGTAAGACTTAAGATGTTCTGGGGTAACAATGTAACAAATAATACATCAAAAAAAAATACTGCAAAGTTTCCTAAGAACGCAAAGCGAGGAGACCATCTTTGTCAGTGCCATTTGTGTTAAGTACAGGGTTGGAGTTAAAACCTACAGGAGGGTATCTCTCCAGGAACAGGGTTGGAGTTAAAAGCTACAGGAGGGTATCTCTTCAGGAACAGGGTTGGAATTAAAACCTAAAGGTGGGTTTTTCTCCAGGAACAGGGTTGGAGTTGAAACCTACAGGAGGGTCTCTCTCCAGGAACAGGGTTGGAGTTAAAACCTACAGGAGGGTCTCTCTCCAGGAACAGGGTTGGAATTAAAACCTACAGGTGGGTTTTTCTCCAGGAACAGGGTTGGAGTTAAAACCTACAGGACAGTATCTCTCCAGGAACAGGGTTGGAGTTAAAACCTATAGGACAGTATCTCTCCAGGAACAGGGTTGGAGTTTAAACCTACAGGACTGTATCTCTCCAGGAACAGGGTTGGAGTTTAAACCTACAGGAGGGCAGTTCTCCAGGAACAGGGTTAGAGAGTCCTGCTCTACACACACCCACACATTGTAATATTGTAAAATTGTATTTTTTACATTTTGTAATATGGTACTATTGTAATATTGTAAATTGTATATTGTACATTTGTAATATTGGACCATTGTACATTTGTATAATGCACAATGTCTTGTGTCATGTATTGTGTGACTATGATGTAGTGTTTTATTCTTGTTTGGACTCCATGAAGAGTAGCTTATTTATTGAAAGAAAGAGTGGTGGTCGTTGGCTGCTAGGGCACCAGACGTCGAAGCAGTCATCTTTTTCCATTTACTCCCCCTGGCCGTCTCACCATCATTTGTGAAATCAGCTGTGGCCGGCGGGCAGGGAAAGATGTCTGCACAGAATCTACTTATTGGAGTGAGGAGAGGCATGACTTTCACCTGGGGAGGAGAGAAGAGAGAGGAGGAAGAGGAAGAGAGGACAGAGACGTGTAAAGGGAAGAGAGGACAGAGAAGGGAAGAGAGGACAGAGAAGGGAAGAGAGGACAGAGAAGGGAAGACAGGATAGAGAAGGGAAGAGAAGACAGAGGTGTGTAAAGGGTTGAGAGGACAAAGGTGTGTAAAGGGAAGAGAGGAGAGAGGCGTGAAAAGTGAAGAGAGGACAGAGAAGGGAAGAGAGGAGAGAGGCGTGTAAAGGGTTGAGAGGACAAAGGTGTGTAAAGGGAAGAGAGGACAGAGAAGGGAAGAGAGGAGAGAGGTGTGTAAAGGGAAGAGAGGACAGAGAAGGGAAGAGAGGACAGAGAAGGGAAGAGAGGACAGAGAAGGGAAGAGAGGACAGAGAAGGGAAGTGAGGACAGAGAAGGGAAGAGTGGACAGAGAAGGGAAGAGAAGACAGAGAAGGGAAGAGAGGACAGAGAAGGGAAGAGAGGACAGAGAAGGGAAGAGAGGACAGAGAAGGGAAGAGAGGACAGAGTCGTATACAGGGAAGAGAGGACAGAGAAGGGAAGAGAGGACAGAGAAGGGAAGAGAGAACAGAGACGTATACAGGGAATAGAGGACAGAGAACGGAAGAGAGGACAGATACGTATACAGAGAAGAGAGGACAGAGAGGTATACAGGGAAAAGAGTAGAGGTCAACCCATCCATTTGTCACTCCAATATATGTTTTCTGCGTTTTGAAATTGGATTTTGGTTTATTATTATTGCTTTGCAAAAGGGGGAGTTCTTCATGTGTTAATAGTGGAGGAAGAAGAAGAAGTCGACTCTAGTTTCACCGTGGGTCTATGGCCAGGCCAATACAAAGCTGTTGTGTTTTCCTGCATTGCATTCTATTGGTTAAGACAAAAGAAAACAGGTGTAGCTAGTGACATCTACACCCTTTGTCTCTCTTGTAGATGAGCTGAAGGAACAAGACAATCTCAGACTAGATTCAATTCTATGGAGGCTGTTGGTGGATTGCAGCCGGACTGGTATATTGGTCCTATGGGAGAAGGAAAGATCTAGAAAATGTCAAGCCTTCCTCTGGTCAATCTGTCAGTTCTGAATGCTTTGCCATCACACAAAACAGTCATGCATATCGGTACCATGGTAACAGTAACTGTTGGTAACAGTAGATGTGACAGTAACCTGTTTCATGTATGTTTACTGTGAAATGGAATCCCCATCTAATAGACAGCTTGTCTCATGGACAATGTGTCTGTTGGTGTTTTCATCAAGGATGAATTCCTTGCTTTCTGGCTTTCTGGGTGGCCTTTTCATTCTATCTACAACGTACCTGGGAGAAACCAGGCCTTGTTTGTTAGCTAACATGTTGATTTGAGATGGGTCCTTGACCATTCACTTTGGTTAATCTGTTGATAATCACTCAACTAGAGTTGCATCCCATCCATCCATATCTCTCTCTCTCTCTTCTTCTCTCCCTTGATTCCTAAGAGTGCAGTCCTTATGGCTTGAAGCAGCTCTTGAGAAAATGAAGGGGGGAATGTACAGTATGTGTCAGATATTTAGAGCTCCATAATGCTGCACTCGTTCTGTATAATTAGCCTGTGATTTGTGACCAGAGAGCAAAGCTCCACTGGTGAATATGCAAATGCAAATGCAAATTTGAGGAAACCCCCCATGTTAATCAATTCTCACAAAGTGAATATTTTTAGTTCATTAGCAACTAATTTGCATATTTTTTTCCGACATATAAAAAATATTATATCCCAAATAAAACCCCATTCTGCTGTTATAGAAATGTGTTCATTGCCCCTTCTGGTTATTTGGAGCCTGAATGGGTTTGTCTCTGGCTCTTAAGTGTTTTAGAATAATTTTTCAAGTGCCGAGACTATTCATCAATAAAGCTAAACTGCAATAATCCCATGCCCTGAATACCCTTTTCTACAAAATGGTGGTCTCGTGAGGCTGGCTCGATCCCAAAACAACTCTTTGGGCTTGTCAGTCCTCCATCCCTGGATGTTACTGACACTCTGACAGAAAGTGATGCGATCATTCAAGTGGCTGGAGGGGGGGGACAGAGACAGAGAGTTGAAAACAAAGCCATCATGGTGATTGGCTGTCTGGACAGAGGCCAAGGAGCAAGGAGGAGAGGGAGGATTAAGGCTCCCTTTAGAGGTCAAGAAGATTCCATCTCCATGACTCCCAGTGTGTGTGTGTGTGTGTGTGTGTGCACGTGCATGTTTTGTGTGTGCGTGTGCGAGCCGGTGTGCGTGCGTGGCTAGCTCGACGGTAACACAACAACGTCTCTCACAGTGAGAACAGACATCACACTGAGGGTCATTTGTATGGCGATAGAGATGGAGCTTTCTGGTTGGAGTTTCAATTACACCATTGAGTGTCTGGAGACTGGAGAGCCCATCATTCTACTGACTGTCCACTGTCTGTCCAAAGCCCCACAGATACAGAGCCTTCAGATAGTATTCATACCCCTCCACTCATTCCACATTTTGTTTTGTTACAGCCCGAATTCAAAATGGATTCAAAAATAATAATAAGAATTCTCACCCATCTACATATAATACACAATAATGACAAAGTGAAAACATGCTTTTTTAGAAATGTTAGCAAATGTATGGATTTTTTTTATACAGAAATGTCTAATTTCCATAAGTATTCGCAGCCCTTAGTCAATACAAATGTGACTCGTTTCAGAAAACTAGGCGTACTAAATGATTCTATTTTTATCATAATGTTTTTCTTTGGCATGTGATCCTTCTGGAACATGTGATCTTTCATGTGCCTTGATAATAAACCTGTATGCCGTCTGTAAATACGAATTAAAACGTTAAATTACGAGCCTAGTTGGTTTAGCCACGGAAAAAGCGAGGAACCTTCCCGCTAGCCATGATTGGCTGAGATAATGAATGGGCTGGACATGCCTGAGACATGAGTATGGATTGGTCTGCAATGCAGCGCCTTCTGTCTATAACATGAGCTGCTCGGCATGTTTAGATAATCCTTACTACTGCAGTTTCTTATTAACTTCTTAGTGATCCCTTCCCGCTGGAATCCTGATAACGGGATTGATTTGACAACATCCAGTGACATTGCAGCGTGCCAAATTCAAAAACAGAAATACTCATAATATAAATTCACAAAACATACATGTATAATACATCAACATAAAGCTTAACTTCTTATTAATCCAGCCCCAGTGTCAGATTTCAAAAAGGCTTTACGGCGAAAGCAGACCATGGGATTATCTGAGGACAGCACCCCGCATACAAACACATGAAAATCATATTTCGAACAACAATCTTCTTCTGTTGGCACTCCAAAATGTCCCAGAAACATCACAAATGGTCCTTTTGTTCGATACATTCCTTATTTATATCCCCAAAATGTCTATTTATTTGGCGCGTTTGATTCAGAAAATACACCGGTTCAAACTCGCCCAACATGACTACAAAGTATCTCATAAATTACCTGTAAAGTCCAAACATTTCAAACTTAATACAATTTAAGACGGGATAAACTGTGTTCAATACCGGACGAAAACAAAGTGAAGCGCGTTCCAGGTCGCGCACCAAAATACTTGAGTCTCTCTGAGTGACACATGGAAAGAACAGGGCTTCTTCTTCATTTCTCAAAAGAAAATCATCAACCAATTTCTAACCTTCAAGCTGCATACTGGACCCTATTCCAACTAAACTACTGAAAGAGCTGCTTCCTGTGCTTGGCCCTCCTATGTTGAACACAATAAACGGCTCTCTATCCACCGGATGTGTCCCAAACTCACTAAAAGTGGCAGTAATAAAGCCTCTCTTGAAAAAGCCAAACCTTGACCCAGAAAATATAAAAAACTATCGGCCTATATCGAATCTTTCATTCCTCTCAAAAATTTTAGAAAAGGCTTTTGCGCAACAACTCACTGCCTTCCTGAAGACAAACAATGTATACGAAATGCTTCAGTCTGGTTTTAGACCCCATCATAGCACTTGTGAAGGTGGTAAATGACATTTTAATGGCATCGGACCGAGGCTCTGCATCTGTCCTCGTGCTCCTAGACCTTAGTGCTGCTTTTGATACCATCGGTCACCACATTCTTTTGGAGAGATTGGAAACCCAAATTGGTCCACATGCACAAGTTCTGGCCTGGTTTAGATCTTATCTGTCGGAAAGATATCAGTTTGTCTCTGTGAATGGTTTGTCCTCTGACAAATCAACTGTAAATTTCGGTGTTCCTCAAGGTTCCGTTTTAGGACCACTATTGTTTTCACTATATATTTTACCTCTTCGGGATGTTATTCAAAAACATAATGTTAACTTTCACTGCTATGCGGATGACACACAGCTGTACATTTCAACGAAACATGGTGAAGCCCCAAAATTGCCCTTGCTAGAAGAATGTGTTTCAGACATAAGGAAGTGGATGGCTGCAAACTTTCTACTTTTAAACTCAGACAAAACAGAGATGCTTGTTCTAGGTCCCAAGAAACAAAGAGATCTTCAGTTGAATCTGACAATTAATCTTAATGGTTGTACAGTCGTCTCAAATAAAACTGTGAAGGACCTCGGCGTTACTCTGGACCCTGATCTCTCTTTTGAAGAACATATCAAGACCATTTCAAGGACAGCTTTTTTCCATCTACGTAACATTGCGAAAATCAGAAACTTTCTGTCCAGAAATGATGCAGAAAAATGAATCCATGCTTTTGTCACTTCTAGGTTAGACTACTGCAGTGCTCTACTTTCCGGCTACCCGGATAAAGCACTAAATAAACTTCAGTTAGTGCTAAATACGGCTGCAAGAATCCTGACTAGAACCAAAAATTTGATCATATTACTCCAGTGCTAGCCTCTCTACACTGGCTTCCTGTCAAAGCAAGGGCTGATTTCAAGGTTTTACTGCTAACCTACAAAGCATTACATGGGCTTGCTCCTACCTATCTCTCTGATTTGGTCCTGCCGTACATACCTACACGTATGCTAAGGTCACAAGACGCAGGCCTCCTAATTGACCCTAGAATTTCTAAGCAAACAGCTGGAGGCAGGGCTTTCTCCTATAGAGCTCCATTTTTATGGAACGGTCTGGCTACCCATGTCAGAGACGCAAACTCGGTCTCAACCTTTAAGTCTCTACTGAAGACTCAACTCTTCAGTGGGTCATATGATTGAGTGTAGTCTGGCCCAGGAGTGGGAGGGTGAACGGAAAGGCTCTGGAGCAACGAACCGCCCTTGCTGTCTCTGCCTGGCCGGTTCCTCTCTTTCCACTGGGATTCTCTGCCTCTAACCTATTACAGGGGCAAAAACATAATGTTAACTTTCACTGCTATGCGGATGACACACAGCTGTACATTTCAACGAAACATGGTGAAGCCCCAAAATTGCCCTTGCTAGAAGAATGTGTTTCAGACATAAGGAAGTGGATGGCTGCAAACTTTCTACTTTTAAACTCGGACAAAACAGAGATGCTTGTTCTAGGTCCCAAGAAACAAAGAGATCTTCAGTTGAATCTGACAATTAATCTTAATGGTTGTACAGTCGTCTCAAATAAAACTGTGAAGGACCTCGGCGTTACTCTGGACCCTGATCTCTCTTTTGAAGAACATATCAAGACCATTTCAAGGACAGCTTTTTTCCATCTACGTAACATTGCGAAAATCAGAAACTTTCTGTCCAGAAATGATGCAGAAAAATGAATCCATGCTTTTGTCACTTCTAGGTTAGACTACTGCAGTGCTCTACTTTCCGGCTACCCGGATAAAGCACTAAATAAACTTCAGTTAGTGCTAAATACGGCTGCAAGAATCCTGACTAGAACCAAAAATTTGATCATATTACTCCAGTGCTAGCCTCTCTACACTGGCTTCCTGTCAAAGCAAGGGCTGATTTCAAGGTTTTACTGCTAACCTACAAAGCATTACATGGGCTTGCTCCTACCTATCTCTCTGATTTGGTCCTGCCGTACATACCTACACGTATGCTAAGGTCACAAGACGCAGGCCTCCTAATTGACCCTAGAATTTCTAAGCAAACAGCTGGAGGCAGGGCTTTCTCCTATAGAGCTCCATTTTTATGGAACGGTCTGGCTACCCATGTCAGAGACGCAAACTCGGTCTCAACCTTTAAGTCTCTACTGAAGACTCAACTCTTCAGTGGGTCATATGATTGAGTGTAGTCTGGCCCAGGAGTGGGAGGGTGAACGGAAAGGCTCTGGAGCAACGAACCGCCCTTGCTGTCTCTGCCTGGCCGGTTCCTCTCTTTCCACTGGGATTCTCTGCCTCTAACCTATTACAGGGGCAGAGAGTCACTGGCTTACTGGGGCTCTCTCATGCCGTCCCTGGAGGGGGTGCGTCACCTGAGTGGGTTGATTCACTGATGTGGTCATCCTGTCTGGGTTGGCTCCCCCCCCTTGGGTTGTGCCGTGGCGGAGGTCTTTGTGGGCTATACTCAGCCTTGTCTCAGGATGGTAAGTTGGTGGTTGAAGATATCCCTCTAGTGGTGTGGGGGCTGTGCTTTGGCAAAGTGGGTGGGGTTATATCCTTCCTGTTTGGCCCTGTCCGGGGGTGTCCTCGGAGTGGGCCACAGTGTCTCCTGACCCCTCCTGTCTCAGCCTCCAGTATTTATGCTGCAGTAGTTTATGTGTCGGGGGTCTAGTGTCAGTTTGTTATATCTGGAGTACTTCTCCTGTCCTATTCGGTGTCCTGTGTGAATCTAAGTGTGTGTTCTCTAATTCTCTCCTTCTCACTTTCTCTCTCTCGGAGGACCTGAACCCTAGGACCATGCCCCAGGAATACCTAACATGATGACTCCTTGCTGTCCCCAGTCCACCTGGCCGTGCTGCTGCTCCAGTTTCAACTGTTCTGCCTTATTATTATTCAACCATGCTGGTCATTTATGAACATTTGAACATCTTGACCATGTTCTGTTATAATCTCCACCCGGCACAGCCAGAAGAGGACTGGCCACCCCACATAGCCTGGCTCCTCTCTAGGTTTCTTCCTAGGTTTTGGCCTTTCTAGGGACTTTTTCCTAGCCACCGTGCTTCTACACCTGCATTGCTTGCTGTTTGGGGTTTTAGGCTGGGTTTCTGTACAGCACTTTGAGATATCAGCTGATGTACGAAGGGCTATATAAATACATTTGATTTGATTTGATTTAAAGACTGTTGACATCTAGTGGAAGCCATAGGGCTTACCATAGAAAAAGAATGGAAAACAGATTGACCTCAACACCACAAAATTCACAGGATGGATTGTGCTCAGGTTTTCGCCTGCCAAATCAGTTCTATTATACTCACAGACATGATTCAAACAGTTGTAGAAACTTCAGTGTTTTCTATCCAATTACACTAATAATATGCATATCCTAGCTTCTAGGCCCGAGTAGCAGGTAGTTTACTTTGGGCACGCTTTTCATCCGGACGTGAAAATACTGCCCTCTATCCCTAAGAAGTTTTTAAAAAAGATATCATGTAGTTTGCAAAGTGTTTCTCTCCAAATTACATCTTCAAACTAAGGGAAACCATGGCATCTGTGACAGAGAGGGAGACAGATCTGATGGCATTGCACACGGCCAGTGTGCACCAGATTAAATTGACACAACGGGCCAAGCAAGCTGCACAAACAAAACGGAAACGACACAAGACATCCTATTTAATGAAAGGTGTTGCAGTCTACCATGAAGCGTTGATCCATGTATACAGTCAAGAGTCTAGTTTAGTCTAGTCATGTTCAGATATTATACACTTCTAATTTTGTCAGAATGTCATTGTCATTGCAAGTTAAAGTGTATTGTTAGCTAGCTAGCTAACGTTACGTGTACAAACTATATAGTAATATTATCTCAGAAATGAAGGGCTTGGCCGGTAGGGATATCCTTGTCTCATCGTGCACTAGCGACTCCTGTGGCAGGCCGGGCGCTGTGCACGCTAACCAAGTTCGCCAGGTGCACGATGTTTCCTCTGACACATTGGTGTGGCTGGCTTCCGGGTTGGATGAACGCTGTGTCAAGAAGCAGTGCGGCTTGGTTGGGTTGTGTTTCCGAGGATGCATGACTTTCGACCTTCGTCTCTCTCGAGCCCGTACGGGAGTTGTAACGATGAGACAAGATAGTAACTACTAATAATTGGAAAACTACGAAATTGGGGAGAAAAAGGGGGAAAAAAAGAAATGTTAAATGAATTTGCATTGCTAGTTATAGTCTAATGTTATCTAACGAACAAACTAATCTAGTTGGGTAGCTTTAGCTAGCTATGACAATCGGTTTGTATTGCTAGTCCTCTGTGAATTGAGATTATGGTTCATTGTTTAGCTAGCTAGCTACATGTCTAAACAAAATACCTCACCTCGCCAGATGACCCATCAAGTTAGCCAGGTGTGTCTGAAGGTGATAATGGCTATCTATTGTATAATAATGACAAAATATTTGTATCTGGAATTTGTCTTGTTGTTAATCATTGCCAGACAGTCATTTTCAAAACTATTTTCCAGCCTATTTACGTCATAACTATAACTAGGCCACTCATGAATGAACATTCATTGTTGTCTTGGTAAGCAACTCCAGTGTGAATTTGGCTTTGTTTTTTGGTTATTGTCCTACTGAAAGGTGAATTGCTCTCCCAGTATCTGTTGGAAAGCCGATCGAACCAGGTTTTGCCTGTGCTTACAGTGCCTTGCAAAAGTATTCATCCCCCTTGGTGTTTTTCCTATTTTGTTGCATTACAACCTGTAATTTAAATAGATTTTTACTTGGATTTCATGTAATAAACATAAACAAAATAGTCCAAATTGGGGAGGTGAAACTTCTTTAAAATATTATATAAAATAAAAAACTGAGAAGTGGTATGTTATCACCCCCTTTGCTATGAAGCCCCTAAATAAGATTGGGCGCAGCCAATTACCTTCAGTAGTCACATAATTAGTTAAATAAAGTCCACCTGTGTGCAATCCAAGTGTCACATGATCTCAGTATATGTACACCTGTTCTGAAAGGCCCCAGAGTCTGCAACACCACTAAGCAAAGGGCACCACCAAGCAAGCGGCACCATGAAGACCAAGGAGCTCTCCAAACAGGTCAGGGACAAAGTAGTAGAGAAGTACAAATCAGGATTGAGTTATAAAAAAATTAGCAGAAACGTTGAACATCTCACGGTGCACCATTAAAATACATTATACATTTTTTTATAGAATATGGCACCACAACAAACCTGTCAAGAGAGCACCGCCCACCAAAACTCACAGACCAGGCAAGGAGGGCATTAATCAGAGAAGCAAAAAAAGAGACCAAAAATAACCCTGAAGGAGCTGCAAAGCTCCACAGCAGAGATTGGAGTTTCTGTCCACAGGACCACTTTAAGCCGTACACCACAGTGTGGAGAGTGGCCATAAATAAAGCCATTACTTAAAGAAGAAAATAACAAACATGTGGGAGACTCCCCAAACATATGGAAGAAGGTACTCTGGTCAGATGAGACAAAAATGTAGCTTTTTGGCCATTAAAGGAAACGCTATATCTGGCGCAAACCCAACACCTCTCATCACCCCGAGAATACCGTCCCCACAGTGAAGCATGGTGGTGGCAGCATCATGCTGTGGGATGTTTTTCATCGACAGGGACTGGGAAAGTGGTCAGAATTGAAGGAATGATGGATGGCGCCATAAGCATGCTGCTAAAGCAACACTTTAGTCATTTAAGAGGAATCATTTACATGTCTTGGAATGGCCTAGTTAAAAGCCAAGACCTCAATCCAATTGAGAATCTGTGGTATGACTTAAAGATTGCTGTACACCAGCGTAACCCATCCAACTTGAAGGAGCTGGAGCGTAACCCATCCAACTTGAAGGAGCTGGAGCAGTTTCGCCTTGAAGAATGGATTGAAAAAACAGCCAAGCTTATAGAGACAAACCCCAAAAGACTTGCAGCTGTAATTGCTGCAAAAAGTGGCTTTACAAAGTATTGACTTTGGGGGGGGGGTGAATAGTTATGTACGCTCAAGTTTTCTGTTTTTTTGTTTGTTTTATTTGTTGTTTTAGCATCTTCAAAGTGGTAGTCATGTTGTGGTAAATCAAATGATACAACCCACCCAAAAAAATCAATTTTAATTCCAGGTTGTAAGGCAACAAAATAGGAAAATTGCCAAAAGGGGGGAATACTTTCACAAGCCACTCTATCTTTATTCCATTTCTTTGTATCC